>NW_028226935.1:0-21971 GCF_052327205.1 Somniosus microcephalus
TGCGGGGAGAGAGAGAGAGAGAGACAGACGCGGGGAGAGAGAGAGAGACGCGGGGAGGGAGAGAGAGAGAGACGTGGGGAGAGAGAGAGAGAGAGAGACGCGGGGAGAGAGAGAGACGCGGGGAGAGAGAGAGAAACGCGGGGAGAGAGAGAGAGAGAGAGAGAGACGCGGGGGAGAGAGAGAGAGAGAGACGGGAGAGAGAGAGAGAGAGACGCGGGGAGAGAGAGAGACGCGGGAGAGAGAGAGAGAGACGCGGGGGAGAGAGAGAGAGAGACGCGGGGAGAGAGAGAGAGAGACGCGGGGAGAGAGAGAGGGAGAGACGCGGGAGAGGGAGAGACGCGGGGAGAGAGAGAGACGCGGGGAGAGAGAGAGAGACACGGGGAGAGAGAGAGAGAGACGCGGGGAGAGAGGGAGAGAGACGCGGGGAGAGAGAGAGAGAGAGACGCGGGGAGAGAGAGAGAGAGAGAGACGCGGGGAGAGAGAGAGAGAGACGCGGGGAGAGAGAGAGAGACGCGGGGAGAGCGAGAGAGAGACGCGGGGAGAGAGAGAGAGAGACGCGGGGAGAGAGAGAGAGAGACGCGGGAGAGAGAGAGAGACGCGGGGAGAGAGAGAGAGGGAGAGACGCGGGGAGAGGGAGAGACGCGGGGAGAGAGAGAGAGACGCGGGGAGAGAGAGAGAGACGCGGGGAGAGAGACGCGGGGAGAGAGAGAGACGCGGGGAGAGAGAGAGAGACGCGGGGAGAGGGAGAGAGAGAGAGAGAGACGCGGGGGAGAGAGAGAGAGAGAGAGACGCGGGGAGAGAGAGAGAGAGAGAACAGGGATTACAGCAACAACTAGACCTGCTCGACAAATACTGCCAAAATTGGGCTCTAACAGTAAATCTAAAGAAAACCAACATCATGATTTTTCAAAAAAGGCCCAGATGTCAGGAAAACAAATACCAGTTTACCCTCAGTGATACCACTATAGGACACACTATGAGCTACACCTACCTTGGTCTAACTATTACAGCATCAGGGAGCTTCAGCATAGCAGTGAATGCACTCAAAGAAAAAGCCCGAAGAGCCCTATATGCAATAAAAAGAAAATTCTACAACATCCAAATCCCAATCAAAATCTGGCTCAAAATATTTGACAGCATAATCCTGCCCATTGCACTGTACGGTAGTGAAGTATGGGGCCCGCTAAATCACCAAAGCTACACTAAATGGGGAAAAACACACAATAGAAGCCCTACATGCAGAATTCTGCCGAAGCATCCTTCGCACCCAAAGAAAAACGCCAACAAATGCATGCAGAGCCGAACTAGGCAGATACCCACTGATAATAAACATCCAAAAACGAGCACTAAACTTCCTAAATCACCTCAAATCTAGCTCCCCAGACACCCTTCATTTCAAAGCCTTTCAGACCCAAGAGCTAAACCCAGAAAAGAGTCCCCTGAGTCAGCTGCTACTGAAACTAAGTACTCAGCCGGACCCTGACTAGCCCCAGATCAACACAGCCGTCCAAACACCAATCCGAGTGAACCAAATCATTAAACAATGCAAAGAAACCTACCTGGAACATTGGAACAAAATAACCGAAAGCCAAAGCAGATTAGAATGTTACCGGGCCCTAAAAAGAGAATATAAACTGGCAGACTACCTCACGACCATCAGAGACACAAAACAGAGACAGACCCTCACCAGGTACAGACTAAGCGACCACCAACTGGAAATTGAAAAAGGCAGATACAAGAAATCCTGGCAGCCTAGAGAGAATAGAATATGCGATCAATGTCTGGCCGGCGAGGTTGAAACAGAAATGCATTTCCTCCTAAAATGCGAAAAATTCAACACATCAAGAAACATATTATTCAACAAGCTAAGCCAAACAACCCCAGATTTCAAGGAATTGGATGACCTGTCAAAATTGAGATTAGTCCTAGGAGAAGGAGACAGACCATACCTTGGGGCCAAATATGTAACAACATGTCACAACCTGAGGACTGTTTAAAATTAAGACTGTTTAAAATTAATATTGAACGTACCAAATGAAGTACAAAGACTGTTTAAAATTAATATTGTTTAAAAGTAATATTGTATGTACCCAACAAATGTCAAATCGATTGACACCTACAGAATGTTGGAAAACTGTACCTTTTTGCTATGTAAGCTTTGGCAATATGGTTCTCTGTAAACTTTCATGCCAATAAAGCATTTGAATTGGAATTGGAAATTGGAATTGGACAGAGAGAGACGTGGGGGGAGAGAGAGACAGAGAGACGCGGGGGGAGAGAGAGAGAGAGACACGGGGGGAGAGAGAGAGAGAGAGAGACGCGGGGAGAGAGAGAGAGAGAGAGACGCGGGGAGAGAGACGCGGGGAGAGAGAGAGATAGAGAGACGCGGGGAGAGAGAGAGAGAGAGAGACGCGGGGAGAGAGAGAGAGACTAGCTCCCCAGACACCCTTCATTTTAAAGCCTTCCAGACCCAAGAGCTAAACCCAGAAAAGAGTCCCCTGAGTCAGCTGCTACTGAAACTAAGTACTCCTACTCAGCCGGACCCTGACCAGTCCCAGACCAACACAGTGAACCAAATCATTAAACAATGCAAAGAAACCTACCTGGAACATTGGAACAAAATAACCAAAAGCCAAAGCAGATTAGAATGTTACCGGGCCCTAAAAAGAGAATATAAACTGGCAGACTATCTCTCGACCATCAGAGACACAAAACAGAGACAGACCCTCACCAGGTACAGACTAAGCGACCACCAACTGGCAATTGAAAAAGGGAGATAAAAGAAATCCTGGCAGCCCAGAGAGAATAGAATATGCGATCAATGTCTGACCGGCGAGGTTGAAACAGAAATGCATTTCCTCCTAAAATGCGAAAAATTCAACACATCAAGAAACATATTATTTAACAAGCTCAGCCAAACAACCCCAGATTTCAAGGATTTGGATGACCTGTCAAAATTAAGATTAGTCCTGGGAGAAGGAGACAGACCATACCTTGGTGCCAAATATGTAACAACATGTCACAACCTGAGGACTGTTTAAAATTAATATTGAATGTACCCAATGATGTAGAAAGACTGTTTAAATTAATATTGTTTAAAAGTAATATTGTATGTACCCAACAAGGGTCAAAATTGTTTGACACCTACAAGAATGTTGGAAAACTGTACTTTTCTGTTGTGTAAGCTTTGGCAATATGGTTCTCTGTAAACTTTCATGCCAATAAAGCATTTGAATAGAAATTGAAATTGAATTGAGAGAGACGCGGGGAGAGAGAGAGAGAGAGACGCGGGGAGAGAGAGAGACGCGGGGAGAGAGAGAGAGAGAGAGACGCGGGGAGAGAGAGAGAGAGACGCGCGGGGGGGAGAGAGAGAGAGAGACGCGGGGAGAGAGAGAGAGACGCGGAGAGAGAGAGAGAGAGACGCGGGGAGAGAGAGAGACGCGGGGAGAGAGAGAAACGCGGGGAGAGAGACGCGGGGAGAGAGAGACGCGGGGAGAGAGAGAGAGACGCGGAGAGGGAGAGAGAGAGAGAGAGACGCGGAGAGAGAGAGAGAGAGAGAGAGACGCGGGGAGAGAGAGAGAGAGACGCGGGGAGAGAGAGTGAGAGAGATGCGGGGAGAGAGAGACGCGGGGGGAGAGAGAGAGAGAGAGAGAGACGCGGGGAGAGAGAGAGACGCGGGGAGAGAGAGTGAGAGAGATGCGGGGAGAGAGAGACGCGGGGGGAGAGAGAGAGAGAGAGAGAGACGCGGGGAGAGAGAGAGAGAGACGCGGGGAGAGAGAGAGATACGCGGGGAGAGAGAGAGAGACGCGGGGAGAGAGAGAGACGCGGGGAGAGAGAGAGACGCGGGGAGAGAGACGCGGGGAGAGAGACGCGGGGAGAGAGAGAGAGACGCGGGGAGAGAGAGACGCGGGGAGAGAGAGAGAGAGAGACGGGGGAGCGAGAGAGAGAGAGACGCGGGGAGAGAGAGAGAGAGAGACGCGGGGAGAGAGTGAGAGAGACGCGGGGAGAGAGTGAGAGAGACGCGGGGAGAGAGTGAGAGAGACGCGGGGAGAGAGTGAGAGAGACGCGGGAGAGAGAGACGCGGGGGGAGAGAGAGAGAGAGAGAGAGAGACGCGGGGGAGAGAGAGAGACGCGGGAAGAGAGAGAGAGACGCGGGGGGAGAGAGAGAGACGCGGGGAGAGAGAGAGAGAGACGCGGGGAGAGAGAGAGAGAGACGCGGGGAGAGAGAGAGAGACGCGGGGACAGGGGGAGAGAGAGAGACGCGGGGAGAGAGAGAGAGACGCGGGGAGAGAGAGAGAGAGAGAGACGCGGGGAGAGAGAGAGAGAGACGCGGGGAGAGAGAGAGAGAGACGCGGGGAGAGAGAGAGAGAGACGCGGGGAGAGAGAGAGAGACGCGGGGAGAGAGAGACAGAGAGCGACGCGGGGAGAGAGAGAGGGAGAGACGCGGGGAGAGAGAGGGAGAGACGCGGGGAGAGAGAGAGAGAGAGACGCGGGAGAGAGAGAGAGAGACGCGGGGAGAGAGAGAGACGCGGGGAGAGAGAGAGAGAGAGACGCGGGGATGAGAGAGAGACGCGGGGAGAGAGAGAGAGAGAGACGCGGGGAGAGAGAGAGAGAGATGCAGGGAGAGAGAGAGAGAGAGACGCGGGGAGAGAGAGAGAGAGACTGGGGAGAGAGAGAGAGAGACGCGGGGAGAGAGAGAGAGAGACGCGGGGAGAGACAGAGAGAGACGCGGGGAGAGAGGGAGAGACGCGGGGAGAGAGGGAGAGACGCGGGGAGAGAGAGAGGGAGAGATGCGGGGAGCGAGAGAGAGACGCGGGGAGAGAGAGAGAGAGAGAGAGACGCGGGGAGAGAGAGACGCGGGGAGAGAGAGAGACGCGGGGAGAGAGAGAGAGAGAGACGCGGGGAGAGAGAGAGAGAGACGCGGGGAGAGAGAGAGACGCGGGGAGAGAGAGAGACGCGGGGAGAGAGAGAGAGACGCGGGGAGAGAGAGAGACGCGGGGAGAGAGAGAGAGAGACGCGGGGAGAGAGAGAGAGACGCGGGGAGAGAGAGAGACGCGGGGAGAGAGAGAGAGAGACGCGGGGAGAGAGAGAGAGAGACGCGGGGAGAGAGAGAGAGAGAGACGCGGGGAGAGAGAGAGAGAGAGACGCGGGGAGAGAGAGAGACGCGGGGAGAGAGAGAGACGCGGGGAGAGAGAGAGAGACGCGGGGAGAGAGAGAGAGAGAGAGAGACGCGGGGAGAGAGAGAGACGCGGGGAGAGAGAGAGAGAGACGCGGGGAGAGAGAGAGAGAGAGAGACGCGGGGAGAGAGAGAGAGAGATGCGGGGAGAGAGAGAGAGAGACGCGAGGAGAGAGAGAGAGACGCGGGGAGAGAGAGAGAGAGTGAGGGAGAGAGACGCGGGGAGAGAGAGAGAGACGCGGGGAGAAAGAGAGAGACGCGGGGAGAGAGAGAGAGAGAGAGACGCGGGGAGAGAGAGAGAGAGAGAGAGGCGGGGAGAGAGAGACGTGGGGAGAGGGGGGAGAGAGAGACGCGGGGAGAGAGACGCGGGGAGAGAGACGCGGGGAGAGAGAGAGAGAGACGCGGGGAGAGAGAGAGAGAGACGCGGGGCGAGAGAGAGAGACGCGGGGAGAGAGAGAGAGACGCGGGGCGAGAGAGAGACACGCGGGGAGAGAGAGACGCGGGGAGAGAGAGAGAGACGCGGGGAGAGAGAGAGAGAGAGAGAGAGACACGGGGGGAGAGAGAGAGAGAGAGAGACACGGGGAGAGAGAGAGAGAGAGAGACGCGGGGAGAGAGAGAGAGACGCGGGGAGAGAGAGACGTGGGGAGAGAGAGAGAGAGAGAGAGACGCGGGGAGAGAGAGAGAGAGACGCGGGCAGAGAGAGAGAGAGACGCGGGGAGAGAGAGAGAGAGACGCGGGGAGAGGGAGAGAGAGAGATGCGGGGAGAGAGAGAGAGAGACGCGGGGAGAGAGAGAGAGAGACGCGGGGAGAGCGAGAGAGAGACGCGGGGAGAGAGAGAGAGATGTGGGGAGAGTGAGAGAGAGACGCGGGGAGAGAGACGCGGGGAGAGAGAGAGAGAGACGCGGGGAGAGAGAGAGAGAGGGAGAGACGCGGGGAGAGGGAGAGACGCGGGGAGAGAGAGAGAGACGCGGGGAGAGAGAGAGAGACGCGGGGAGAGAGAGAGAGAGACGCGGGGAGAGAGAGAGAGAGACGCGGGGAGAGAGAGAGAGACGCGGGGAGAGAGAGAGAGAGACGCGGGGAGAGAGAGAGAGAGAGAACAGGGATTACAGCAACAACTAGACCTGCTCGACAAATACTGCCAAAATTGGGCTCTAACAGTAAATCTAAAGAAAACCAACATCATGATTTTTCAAAAAAGGCCCAGATGTCAGGAAAACAAATACCAGTTTACCCTCAGTGATACCACTATAGGACACACTATGAGCTACACCTACCTTGGTCTAACTATTACAGCATCAGGGAGCTTCAGCATAGCAGTGAATGCACTAAAAGAAAAAGCCAGAAGAGCCCTATATGCAATAAAAAGAAAATTCTACAACATCCAAATCCCAATCAAAATCTGGCTCAAAATATTTGACAGCATAATCCTGCCCATTGCACTGTACGGTAGTGAAGTATGGGGCCCGCTAAATCACCAAAGCTACACTAAATGGGAAAAACACACAATAGAAGCCCTACATGCAGAATTCTGCCGAAGCATCCTTCGCACCCAAAGAAAAACGCCAACAAATGCATGCAGAGCCGAACTAGGCAGATACCCACTGATAATAAACATCCAAAAACGAGCACTAAACTTCCTAAATCACCTCAAATCTAGCTCCCCAGACACCCTTCATTTCAAAGCCTTTCAGACCCAAGAGCTAAACCCAGAAAAGAGTCCCCTGAGTCAGCTGCTACTGAAACTAAGTACTCAGCCGGACCCTGACCAGCCCCAGACCAACACAGCCGTCCAAACACCAATCCGAGTGAACCAAATCATTAAAAAATGCAAAGAAACCTACCTGGAACATTGGAACAAAATAACCGAAAGCCAAAGCAGATTAGAATGTTACCGGGCCCCAAAAAGAGAATATAAACTGGCAGACTACCTCACGACCATCAGAGACACAAAACAGAGACAGACCCTCACCAGGTACAGACTAAGCGACCACCAACTGGAAATTGAAAAAGGCAGATACAAGAAATCCTGGCAGCCTAGAGAGAATAGAATATGCGATCAATGTCTGGCTGGCGAGGTTGAAACAGAAATGCATTTCCTCCTAAAATGCGAAAAATTCAACACATCAAGAAACATATTATTCAACAAGCTAAGCCAAACAACCCCAGATTTCAAGGAATTGGATGATCTGTCAAAATTGAGATTAGTCCTAGGAGAAGGAGACAGACCATACCTTGGGGCCAAATATGTAACAACATGTCACAACCTGAGGACTGTTTAAAATTAAGACTGTTTAAAATTAATATTGAACGTACCAAATGAAGTACAAAGACTGTTTAAAATTAATATTGTTTAAAAGTAATATTGTATGTACCCAACAAATGTCAAATCGATTGACACCTACAGAATGTTGGAAAACTGTACCTTTTTGCTATGTAAGCTTTGGCAATATGGTTCTCTGTAAACTTTCATGCCAATAAAGCATTTGAACTGAACTGAACTGAGATATGCGGGGAGAGAGAGACGCGGGGAGAGAGAGAGAGAGAGAGACGCGGGGAGAGAGAGAGAGAGAGAGACACGGGGGGAGAGAGAGAGAGACACGCAGGGAGAGAGAGAGACACGCGGGGAGAGAGAGAGAGACACGCGGGGAGTGAGAGAGAGACACGCGGGGAGAGAGAGAGACACGCGGGGAGAGAGAGAGACACGCGGGTAGAGAGAGAGACGCCGGGAGAGAGAGAGAGAGAGAGAGAGAGACGCGGGGAGAGAGAGAGAGAGAGACACGCGGGGGGAGAGAGAGAGAGACACGCGGGGAGAGAGAGAGAGAGACACGCGGGGAGAGAGAGAGAGACGCGGGGAGAGAGAGAGAGAGAGAGACGCGGGGAGAGAGAGAGAGACGCGGGGAGAGAGAGAGAGAGACGCGGGGAGAGAGAGAGAGAGAGACGCGGGGAGAGAGAGAGAGAGAGACGCGGGGAGAGAGAGAGAGAGACGCGGGGAGAGAGAGAGTGACGCGGGGAGAGAGAGAGAGAGACGCGGGGAGAGAGAGAGAGAGAGACGCGGGGAGAGAGAGAGAGACGCGGGGAGAGAGAGAGAGAGACGCGGGGAGAGAGAGAGAGAGAGACGCGGGGAGAGAGAGAGAGAGAGAGACGCGGGGAGAGAGAGACGCGGGGAGAGAGAGAGACGCGGGGAGAGAGAGAGAGAGAGAGACGCGGGGAGAGAGAAACGCGGGGAGAGAGAGAGAGAGAGACGCCGGGAGAGAGAGAGACGCGGGGAGAGAGAGAGACGCGGGGAGAGAGACGCGGGGAGAGAGAGAGACGCGGGGAGAGAGAGAGACGCGGGGGAGAGAGAGAGAGAGACGTGGGGAGAGAGAGAGAGACGCGGGGAGAGAGAGAGAGACGCGGGGAGAGAGAGAGAGAGACGCGGGGAGAGAGAGAGACGCGGGGAGAGAGAGAGAGAGACGCGGGGAGAGAGAGACGCAGAGAGAGAGAGAGGGAAAGTTTCTGGACCCCCAGAGGCTGTTCCCAGGTCATCAAGTCCTGAAAAAATGGTGCAGCAACACAGACCATGCAATGAAGATCCTGAACAAAGAATCCCTTGGAAGCCCCAAATGGCTTGTGATCCACACAGGCACAAACGACCTACGCACCCTACAGGAAGGCACTGCTAGGGCGGTGAGCAGGATGGCGGAAAAGGCCAGCAAGGAATTCCCCGAGGCGCGGATCGTGATCTCCACACTACTGCCCAGAAAGGACACCCCAGCCTATATAATCCACAACACCAACAGGGAGATCGACACGAGATGTTCTGTCTTCCCCAACGTCTACCTGGCCCATCATCCAAACATCAACACAAGGGACCTCTATGACGAAATACATCTACTCAAACAGCGGATGTGGGTCTTCGCAAGAAACCTCATAAACACTGCCAAAAGACGCAGCCCTCCCACCCCCTCTACCATTGGGAGCCGTATCCCAAACAGGACCACCAATGTCCCCCACCCCCCGATACGAAACCAACAACAGAACCGTGCTTTTATACCTGACCCAAGACCCCCCTCTAGACCACAGACTGTAGACCAAGAACTGAGAAAGATCATGACGATGATGAACAGCCTGATAGAAAGCCGGAGAGGAATGCACTAAATTATTAATATTGTTATTTATCATTATCTTTATTGTTATCTTATCATTATTATTACTATTATTAGATAGCTATATGTGCATGCCTCATGAAATTTATACTAAATCATCATTTAGCATTATAGAAAATAGTGTTTCCACACTCATCCCACAAAATAGGTCCATTTTATTTCATTTTTTTTTGAACTATATAAATGCGTTCTTTCCACATAAGCTGCTGGAATATCCAGGGTCTCCGCTCCTCAACTTTTGGGATGAAGAGTACAGACCCTGAATTCCTAAAAGCTATAAAAGACATTGATATAATTGTGTTAACAGAAACATGGTGCCAAAAGGACATGCCGACCCACTGTCCTCCAATGTACCATGAAATCATTGTGCCCTCAGTAAAGAACACTAAAACACGCAAGGGCAGAACCTCCGGGGGAATCCTGGTGTGGTATAAAGGAGAACTGAACAAACACATCTCACCGATAAAACAGGGAAAATCACACGTATGGCTAAAATTAGATAAAAATATAGGAATAGCAAAAAACGATGTTTACTTATGTGCGATCTACATACCTCCAATAGAATCGCCATATTTTGAAGAGGAGATATTTGACACTCTCCACATGGAAATCAGCCATTTCCAGGCCCAAGGAAAGGTGCTACTATGTGGGGACCTAAATGCAAGGACCGGATGTGAACCTGACTTCATAGACCCACAGGGCAACAACCATGTGTTTGGCCAGACCCCTCTATATGTCACACCAGCCATCGCAAACCGGAACAACCTCGATTGTGAAATAAATAAAAGCGGTAGGGAGGTAGTGCAACTCTGCCGAGCCTTAGGCCTGTACATAGTTAACGGTAGGTTCAGAGGGGACTCCTTAGGGAGACTCACATATTCCTCAACTCTTGGGTCTAGTGTGGTGGATTACACAATCACTGACCTGGACCCCTGCGATATCAACGCATTCACTGTCAGGCAGCAATCCCCCCTCTTAGACCATAACCAAATAAATGTGTACCTTAAACTTTCTGCCCAAACTACAGACACAAAAAAGGAACCCAGTAAGCTACATAAAATAAACCAGACATACAGATGGGCCCCAGACAGTGGAGATAAATTCATCACAGCACTAAATTCACCTGATCTCGCAAGTAAAATTTCAAAATTTAAAGAAAATCTATATGAGATCACCAGAGATGGTGTAAACATGGCCATAGAGGATATAAATATGATCTTCCATGAGGCAGCTGTAAAAGCCGACCTCGTGAAACAGAAGAGGAAGCGTCACAAAAGACAAAATAAAAATAAGAAATGGTTTGACCACGAATGCAAAAATGCCAGAAAAGACCTGAGAAAAATATCAAACCAAAAGCATCGGCAACCAAACAATCCGGACCTACGTACTAGATACAATGAAACCCTCAAAAGATATAAACACACCATTAGGAACAAAACACAAAACTATACCCACAAAATACTCGAAGAAATTGAAAACTCCACCAATCCAAAACAATTCTGGGAAATGTGGAATAACCTGAGTACAACACAATTGCAAGCATTACCAATCCAAGATGGCGACATCTGGAGAACACATTTTGAAAACCTCTACAAAGACATCCCAATAAACGAAACAAACCCAAGTCAACATCAGGTCACAGAAAAACTCCACACATTAGAAACAACAATTAAAGACAACCAAAACCCTCTAGACTCCCCAATCACATGGAAAGAACTGGCCACAAAAACAAAATCTCTCCACCTAAAGAAAGCCTGTGGCCCAGACAACATCAAAAATGAAATGCTCAAGTTCAGCAATATGGAGATGCAGGGTGCGGTACTCAAATTATTCAACATCATATTACGTTCAGGCTGTTTTCCCGATATCTGGTGCCAAGGACTAATCTCCCCCATATATAAAAGCGGAAACAAATCAGACCCAAATAACTACCGCGGCATCTGTGTCAACAGTTGTCTAGGGAAGCTATTCTGCAGTATTCTAAATAGTAGATTACTTGATTTTCTTATCAAACATAGGCCTAGAAATTGGGTTTTGGCTTAGCCAGGGCTTTAGCGCCGGAAGTTAGTGCCGGCGCTAAGTCCCCTGCGCGCGCCAAAAATTCAGTGGCGCCGCGCCCAAACGGCTGCCGGCGCTACTGAAGGGTCTTTGCGGCGGTACATCGGCGCTAACTGCCGTTTCGCGCCGCAATTCCGGCGCTGCGGCACCCGATGCGGTGCGGCAGGCTGGGGACGTGCAGGCCTCCTCCTCCCGTTAAGGAGGAGCTGCCTGCACCCGGCCGCGGCCCGCGCAAATCAGCTTAAAAATGAGCCCGGCACCTCGGACAAGTGCCGGGCTTGCATCTGTTCCGGGGGGGTGGGGGGGAGAAGTCCGGGGAGGGAGCTGCGGGCAGGCGGCCGGCGGGAAAGTGGCCGGCCGCCGCGGGGCCTTTAATGCGCCGGCGCA
Source organism: Somniosus microcephalus (assembly GCF_052327205.1). Taxonomy (NCBI): domain Eukaryota; kingdom Metazoa; phylum Chordata; class Chondrichthyes; order Squaliformes; family Somniosidae; genus Somniosus; species Somniosus microcephalus. The sequence continues at coordinate 11,767 of NW_028226935.1, forward strand.
AACTGGAGTAAGGCACCTCTGCCAGAACGTTGCTTGCGGCTGCCACGGGCGAGGCGGCCGCAACTCAATTTCGGAGTTCGGGCGGGTTACCACGGCAACCGGGACGCTGCGCACACCGATGACGTCATCGGTGCTGGTGCAGCGCTACCGGTGCAACGCCGATTTAGGGCCCCAGGGAATTTTTTAACTGGCCATAACTCTGGCGCTAGTCCCTCTAGCGCCTCAAAAGCGGCGCTAAGGCTAGTGAATTTCTAGGCCATAATATCCTCAGAAAAAAACAAATAGGCTTTCTTCCAAAACACCGCACCGCCGACCATATCTATACCCTTCACACCCTCATTGAAAAACATATACACCAAACAAAAAATGGGAAAATATTCGCCTGTTTCATCGACTTCAAGAAAGCCTTTGACTCTATATGGCACGAAGGGCTCTATTATAAACTTCTTCAGTGTGGAATAGGGGGCAAAGTCTATGACCTTATTAAATCAATGTATCTGATAAACAAATGCGGGGTCAAAATTGGAGACAAACGCACCGATTTCTTCACCCAGAGAAGAGGCGTCCGGCAGGGCTGCAATTTGAGCCCGACCCTGTTCAACATATACATAAATGAATTAGCAGACATGCTGGAGCAAAGCGAGTCACCAGGTCTCCGTCTCCTTGATGGAGAAGTGAAATCCCTGTTCTATGCGGACGACCTGGTTCTGCTGTCCCCCACAGAACAGGGATTACAGCAACAACTAGACCTACTCGACAAATACTGCCAAAATTGGGCTCTAACAGTAAATCTAAAGAAAACCAACATCATGATTTTTCAAAAAAGGCCCAGATGTCAGGAAAACAAATACCAGTTTACCCTCAGTGATACCACTATAGGACACACTATGAGCTACACCTACCTTGGTCTAACTATTACAGCATCAGGGAGCTTCAGCATAGCAGTGAATGCACTAAAAGAAAAAGCCCGAAGAGCCCTATATGCAATAAAAAGAAAATTCTACAACATCCAAATCCCAATCAAAATCTGGCTCAAAATATTTGACAGCATAATCCTGCCCATTGCACTGTACGGTAGTGAAGTATGGGGCCCGCTAAATCACCAAAGCTACACTAAATGGGAAAAACACACAATAGAAGCCCTACATGCAGAATTCTGCCAAAGCATCCTTCGCACCCAAAGAAAAACGCCAACAAATGCATGCAGAGCCGAACTAGGCAGATACCCACTGATAATAAACATCCAAAAACGAGCACTAAACTTCCTAAATCACCTCAAATCTAGCTCCCCAGACACCCTTCATTTCAAAGCCTTTCAGACCCAAGAGCTAAACCCAGAAAAGAGTCCCCTGAGTCAGCTGCTACTGAAACTAAGTACTCAGCCGGACCCTGACCAGACCCAGACCAACACAGCCGTCCAAACACCAATCCGAGTGAACCAAATCATTAAACAATGCAAAGAAACCTACCTGGAACATTGGAACAAAATAACCGAAAGCCAAAGCAGATTAGAATGTTACCGGGCCCTAAAAAGAGAATATAAACTGGCAGACTACCTCACGACCATCAGAGACACAAAACAGAGACAGACCCTCACCAGGTACAGACTAAGCGACCACCAACTGGAAATTGAAAAAGGCAGATACAAGAAATCCTGGCAGCCTAGAGAGAATAGAATATGCGATCAATGTCTGGCCGGCGAGGTTGAAACAGAAATGCATTTCCTCCTAAAATGCGAAAAATTCAACACATCAAGAAACATATTATTCAACAAGCTAAGCCAAACAACCCCAGATTTCAAGGAATTGGATGACCTGTCAAAATTGAGATTAGTCCTGGGAGAAGGAGACAGACCATACCTTGGGGCCAAATATGTAACAACATGTCACAACCTGAGGACTGTTTAAAAGTAAGACTGTTTAAAATTAATATTGAACGTACCAAATGAAGTAGAAAGACTGTTTAAAATTAATATTGTATAAAAGTAATATTGTATGTACCCAACAAATGTCAAATCGATTGACACCTACAGAATGTTGGAAAACTGTACCTTTTTGCTATGTAAGCTTTGGCAATATGGTTCTCTGTAAACTTTCATGCCAATAAAGCATTTGAATTGGAATTGGAATTGGAGTGACGTGGGGAGAGAGAGAGACGCGGGGAGAGAGAGAGAGAGAGACGCGGGGAGAGAGAGAGAGAGAGAGAGAGACGCGGGGAGAGAGAGAGAGAGACGCGGGGAGAGAGAGAGAGAGACGCGGGGCGAGAGAGAGAGAGACGCGGGGCGAGAGAGAGAGAGACGCGGGGCGAGAGAGAGAGAGACGCGGGGCGAGAGAGACGCGGGGAGAGAGAGAGAGAGAGACGCGTTGAGAGAGAGAGAGAGACGCGGGGAGAGAGAGAGACGCGGGGAGAGGGGGGGATAGAGAGACGCAGGGAGAGAGAGAGAGACGCGGGGAGAGAGAGAGAGACGCGGGGAGAGAGAGAGAGACGCGGGGAGAGAGAGAGAGACGCGGGGAGAGAGAGACGCGGGGAGAGAGAGAGAGGCGCGGGGAGAGAGAGAGAGAGACGCGGGGAGAGAGAGAGAGAGACGCGGGGAGAGAGAGAGAGACGCGGGGAGAGAGAGAGAGAGACGCGGGGAGAGAGAGAGAGAGAGACGCGGGGAGAGAGAGAGACGCGGGGAGAGAGAGGGAGAGAGACGCGGGGAGAGAGAGAGAGAGAGGGAGAGAGAGAGAGAGAGAGACGCGGGGAGAGAGAGGGAGAGAGACGCGGGGAGAGAGAGAGAGAGAGAGGGAGAGAGAGAGAGAGAGAGACGCGGGGAGAGAGAGAGAGAGAGACGCGGGGAGAGAGAGAGAGAGAGACGTGGGGAGAGAGAGAGAGAGACGCGGGGAGAGAGAGGGAGAGAGACGCGGGGAGAGAGAGAGAGAGAGAGGGAGAGAGACGCGGGGAGAGAGAGAGAGAGAGAGATGCGGGGAGAGAGAGAGAGAGAGACAGACGCGGGGAGAGAGAGAGAGACGCGGGGAGGGAGAGAGAGAGAGAGACGTGGGGAGAGAGAGAGAGAGAGAGAGAGACGCGGGGAGAGAGAGAGAGACGCGGGGAGAGAGAGAGAGAGAGACGCGGGGAGAGAGAGAGAGAGAGAGAGAGACGCGGGGAGAGAGAGAGACGCGGGGAGAGAGAGAGAGAGAGAGAGAGACGCGGGGAGAGAGAGAGACGCGGGGAGAGAGAGAGAGAGAGACGCGGGGAGAGAGAGAGAGAGGGGGAGAGAGAGAGAGGCGCGGGGGGAGAGAGAGACGCGGGGGGAGAGAGAGAGAGACGCGGGGGGAGAGAGAGAGAGAGACGCAGAGAGAGAGAGAGACGCGGGGAGAGAGAGAGACGCGGGGAGAGAGAGAGACGCGGGGAGAGAGAGAGACGCGGGGAGAGAGAGAGACGCGGGGAGAGAGGGGGGGAGAGAGACGCGGGGAGAGAGAGAGAGACGCGGCGAGAGAGAGAGACGCGGGGAGAGAGAGAGAGACGCGGGGCGAGAGAGACACGCGGAGAGAGAGAGAGACGCGGGGAGAGAGAGAGAGAGACGCGGAGAGAGAGACGCAGAGAGAGAGAGACGCGGGGAGAGAGAGAGAGAGACGCGGGGAGAGAGAGAGAGAGACGCGGGGAGAGAGAGACGCAGAGAGAGAGAGAGGGAAAGTTTCTGGACCCCCAGAGGCTGTTCCCAGGTCATCAAGTCCTGAAAAAATGGTGCAGCAACACAGACCATGCAATGAAGATCCTGAACAAAGAATCCCTTGGAAGCCCCAAATGGCTTGTGATCCACACAGGCACAAACGACCTACGCACCCTACAGGAAGGCACTGCTAGGGCGGTGAGCAGGATGGCGGAAAAGGCCAGCAAGGAATTCCCCGAGGCGCGGATCGTGATCTCCACACTACTGCCCAGAAAGGACACCCCAGCCTATATAATCCACAACACCAACAGGGAGATCGACACGAGATGTTCTGTCTTCCCCAACGTCTACCTGGCCCATCATCCAAACATCAACACAAGGGACCTCTATGACGAAATACATCTACTCAAACAGCGGATGTGGGTCTTCGCAAGAAACCTCATAAACACTGCCAAAAGACGCAGCCCTCCCACCCCCTCTACCATTGGGAGCCGTATCCCAAACAGGACCACCAATGTCCCCCACCCCCCGATACGAAACCAACAACAGAACCGTGCTTTTATACCTGACCCAAGACCCCCCTCTAGACCACAGACTGTAGACCAAGAACTGAGAAAGATCATGACGATGATGAACAGCCTGATAGAAAGCCGGAGAGGAATGCACTAAATTATTAATATTGTTATTTATCATTATCTTTATTGTTATCTTATCATTATTATTACTATTATTAGATAGCTATATGTGCATGCCTCATGAAATGTATACTAAATCATCATTTAGCATTATAGAAAATAGTGTTTCCACACTCATCCCACAAAATAGGTCCATTTTATTTCATTTTTTTTTGAACTATATAAATGCGTTCTTTCCACATAAGCTGCTGGAATATCCAGGGTCTCCGCTCCTCAACTTTTGGGATGAAGAGTACAGACCCTGAATTCCTAAAAGCTATAAAAGACATTGATATAATTGTGTTAACAGAAACATGGTGCCAAAAGGACATGCCGACCCACTGTCCTCCAATGTACCATGAAATCATTGTGCCCTCAGTAAAGAACACTAAAACACGCAAGGGCAGAACCTCCGGGGGAATCCTGGTGTGGTATAAAGGAGAACTGAACAAACACATCTCACCGATAAAACAGGGAAAATCACACGTATGGCTAAAATTAGATAAAAATATAGGAATAGCAAAAAACGATGTTTACTTATGTGCGATCTACATACCTCCAATAGAATCGCCATATTTTGAAGAGGAGATATTTGACACTCTCCACATGGAAATCAGCCATTTCCAGGCCCAAGGAAAGGTGCTACTATGTGGGGACCTAAATGCAAGGACCGGATGTGAACCTGACTTCATAGACCCACAGGGCAACAACCATGTGTTTGGCCAGACCCCTCTATATGTCACACCAGCCATCGCAAACCGGAACAACCTCGATTGTGAAATAAATAAAAGCGGTAGGGAGGTAGTGCAACTCTGCCGAGCCTTAGGCCTGTACATAGTTAACGGTAGGTTCAGAGGGGACTCCTTAGGGAGACTCACATATTCCTCAACTCTTGGGTCTAGTGTGGTGGATTACACAATCACTGACCTGGACCCCTGCGATATCAACGCATTCACTGTCAGGCAGCAATCCCCCCTCTTAGACCATAACCAAATAAATGTGTACCTTAAACTTTCTGCCCAAACTACAGACACAAAAAAGGAACCCAGTAAGCTACATAAAATAAACCAGACATACAGATGGGCCCCAGACAGTGGAGATAAATTCATCACAGCACTAAATTCACCTGATCTCGCAAGTAAAATTTCAAAATTTAAAGAAAATCTATATGAGATCACCAGAGATGGTGTAAACATGGCCATAGAGGATATAAATATGATCTTCCATGAGGCAGCTGTAAAAGCCGACCTCGTGAAACAGAAGAGGAAGCGTCACAAAAGACAAAATAAAAATAAGAAATGGTTTGACCACGAATGCAAAAATGCCAGAAAAGACCTGAGAAAAATATCAAACCAAAAGCATCGGCAACCAAACAATCCGGACCTACGTACTAGATACAATGAAACCCTCAAAAGATATAAACACACCATTAGGAACAAAACACAAAACTATACCCACAAAATACTCGAAGAAATTGAAAACTCCACCAATCCAAAACAATTCTGGGAAATGTGGAATAACCTGAGTACAACACAATTGCAAGCATTACCAATCCAAGATGGCGACATCTGGAGAACACATTTTGAAAACCTCTACAAAGACATCCCAATAAACGAAACAAACCCAAGTCAACATCAGGTCACAGAAAAACTCCACACATTAGAAACAACAATTAAAGACAACCAAAACCCTCTAGACTCCCCAATCACATGGAAAGAACTGGCCACAAAAACAAAATCTCTCCACCTAAAGAAAGCCTGTGGCCCAGACAACATCAAAAATGAAATGCTCAAGTTCAGCAATATGGAGATGCAGGGTGCGGTACTCAAATTATTCAACATCATATTACGTTCAGGCTGTTTTCCCGATATCTGGTGCCAAGGACTAATCTCCCCCATATATAAAAGCGGAAACAAATCAGACCCAAATAACTACCGCGGCATCTGTGTCAACAGTTGTCTAGGGAAGCTATTCTGCAGTATTCTAAATAGTAGATTACTTGATTTTCTTATCAAACATAGGCCTAGAAATTGGGTTTTGGCTTAGCCAGGGCTTTAGCGCCGGAAGTTAGTGCCGGCGCTAAGTCCCCTGCGCGCGCCAAAAATTCAGTGGCGCCGCGCCCAAACGGCTGCCGGCGCTACTGAAGGGTCTTTGCGGCGGTACATCGGCGCTAACTGCCGTTTCGCGCCGCAATTCCGGCGCTGCGGCACCCGATGCGGTGCGGCAGGCTGGGGACGTGCAGGCCTCCTCCTCCCGTTAAGGAGGAGCTGCCTGCACCCGGCCGCGGCCCGCGCAAATCAGCTTAAAAATGAGCCCGGCACCTCGGACAAGTGCCGGGCTTGCATCTGTTCCGGGGGGGTGGGGGGGGAGAAGTCCGGGGAGGGAGCTGCGGGCAGGCGGCCGGCGGGAAAGTGGCCGGCCGCCGCGGGGCCTTTAATGCGCCGGCGCAAACTGGAGTAAGGCACCTCTGCCAGAACGTTGCTTGCGGCTGCCACGGGCGAGGCGGCCGCAACTCAATTTCGGAGTTCGGGCGGGTTACCACGGCAACCGGGACGCTGCGCACACCGATGACGTCATCGGTGCTGGTGCAGCGCTACCGGTGCAACGCCGATTTAGGGCCCCAGGGAATTTTTTAACTGGCCATAACTCTGGCGCTAGTCCCTCTAGCGCCTCAAAAGCGGCGCTAAGGCTAGTGAATTTCTAGGCCATAATATCCTCAGAAAAAAACAAATAGGCTTTCTTCCAAAACACCGCACCGCCGACCATATCTATACCCTTCACACCCTCATTGAAAAACATATACACCAAACAAAAAATGGGAAAATATTCGCCTGTTTCATCGACTTCAAGAAAGCCTTTGACTCTATATGGCACGAAGGGCTCTATTATAAACTTCTTCAGTGTGGAATAGGGGGCAAAGTCTATGACCTTATTAAATCAATGTATCTGATAAACAAATGCGGGGTCAAAATTGGAGACAAACACACCGATTTCTTCACCCAGAGAAGAGGCGTCCGGCAGGGCTGCAATTTGAGCCCGACCCTGTTCAACATATACATAAATGAATTAGCAGACATGCTGGAGCAAAGCGAGTCACCAGGTCTCCGTCTCCTTGATGGAGAAGTGAAATCCCTGTTCTATGCGGACGACCTGGTTCTGCTGTCCCCCACAGAACAGGGATTACAGCAACAACTAGACCTACTCGACAAATACTGCCAAAATTGGGCTCTAACAGTAAATCTAAAGAAAACCAACATCATGATTTTTCAAAAAAGGCCCAGATGTCAGGAAAACAAATACCAGTTTACCCTCAGTGATACCACTATAGGACACACTATGAGCTACACCTACCTTGGTCTAACTATTACAGCATCAGGGAGCTTCAGCATAGCAGTGAATGCACTAAAAGAAAAAGCCCGAAGAGCCCTATATGCAATAAAAAGAAAATTCTACAACATCCAAATCCCAATCAAAATCTGGCTCAAAATATTTGACAGCATAATCCTGCCCATTGCACTGTACGGTAGTGAAGTATGGGGCCCGCTAAATCACCAAAGCTACACTAAATGGGAAAAACACACAATAGAAGCCCTACATGCAGAATTCTGCCAAAGCATCCTTCGCACCCAAAGAAAAACGCCAACAAATGCATGCAGAGCCGAACTAGGCAGATACCCACTGATAATAAACATCCAAAAACGAGCACTAAACTTCCTAAATCACCTCAAATCTAGCTCCCCAGACACCCTTCATTTCAAAGCCTTTCAGACCCAAGAGCTAAACCCAGAAAAGAGTCCCCTGAGTCAGCTGCTACTGAAACTAAGTACTCAGCCGGACCCTGACCAGACCCAGACCAACACAGCCGTCCAAACACCAATCCGAGTGAACCAAATCATTAAACAATGCAAAGAAACCTACCTGGAACATTGGAACAAAATAACCGAAAGCCAAAGCAGATTAGAATGTTACCGGGCCCTAAAAAGAGAATATAAACTGGCAGACTACCTCACGACCATCAGAGACACAAAACAGAGACAGACCCTCACCAGGTACAGACTAAGCGACCACCAACTGGAAATTGAAAAAGGCAGATACAAGAAATCCTGGCAGCCTAGAGAGAATAGAATATGCGATCAATGTCTGGCCGGCGAGGTTGAAACAGAAATGCATTTCCTCCTAAAATGCGAAAAATTCAACACATCAAGAAACATATTATTCAACAAGCTAAGCCAAACAACCCCAGATTTCAAGGAATTGGATGACCTGTCAAAATTGAGATTAGTCCTGGGAGAAGGAGACAGACCATACCTTGGGGCCAAATATGTAACAACATGTCACAACCTGAGGACTGTTTAAAAGTAAGACTGTTTAAAATTAATATTGAACGTACCAAATGAAGTAGAAAGACTGTTTAAAATTAATATTGTATAAAAGTAATATTGTATGTACCCAACAAATGTCAAATCGATTGACACCTACAGAATGTTGGAAAACTGTACCTTTTTGCTATGTAAGCTTTGGCAATATGGTTCTCTGTAAACTTTCATGCCAATAAAGCATTTGAATTGGAATTGGAATTGGAGTGACGTGGGGAGAGAGAGAGACGCGGGGAGAGAGAGAGAGAGAGACGCGGGGAGAGAGAGAGAGAGAGAGAGAGACGCGGGGGAGAGAGAGAGAGAGACGCGGGGAGAGAGAGAGAGAGACGCGGGGCGAGAGAGAGAGAGACGCGGGGCGAGAGAGAGAGAGACGCGGGGCGAGAGAGACGCGGGGAGAGAGAGAGAGAGAGACGCGTTGAGAGAGAGAGAGAGACGCGGGGAGAGAGAGAGACGCGGGGAGAGGGGGGGAGAGAGAGACGCAGGGAGAGAGAGAGAGACGCGGGGAGAGAGAGAGAGACGCGGGGAGAGAGAGAGAGACGCGGGGAGAGAGAGAGAGACGCGGGGAGAGAGAGACGCGGGGAGAGAGAGAGAGGCGCGGGGAGAGAGAGAGAGAGACGCGGGGAGAGAGAGAGAGAGACGCGGGGAGAGAGAGAGAGACGCGGGGAGAGAGAGAGAGACGCGGGGAGAGAGAGAGAGAGACGCGGGGAGAGAGAGACGCGGGGAGAGAGAGAGAGAGAGACGCGGGGAGAGAGAGAGAGAGAGAGAGAGAGACGCGGGAGAGAGAGAGAGAGACGCGGGGAGAGAGAGAGAGAGACGCGGGGCGAGAGAGAGAGAGACGCGGGGCGAGAGAGAGAGAGACGCGGGGCGAGAGAGACGCGGGGAGAGAGAGACAGAGAGACGCGTTGAGAGAGAGAGAGAGACGCGGGGAGAGAGAGACGCGGGGAGAGAGAGAGAGGCGCGGGGAGAGAGAGAGAGAGACGCGGGGAGAGAGAGAGAGAGACGCGGGGAGAGAGAGAGAGACGTGGGGAGAGAGAGAGAGAGACGCGGGGAGAGAGAGAGAGAGACGCGGGGAGAGAGAGAGAGACGCGGGGAGAGAGAGAGAGAGTGACGCGGGGAGAGAGAGAGAGAGAGACGCGGGGAGAGAGAGAGAGAGAGAGACGCGGGGAGAGAGAGAGAGAGAGACGCGGGGAGAGAGAGAGAGAGACGCGGAGAGAGAGAGACGCGGGGAGAGAGAGGGAGAGAGACGCGGGGAGAGAGAGAGAGAGGGAGAGAGAGAGAGAGAGAGACGCGGGGAGAGAGAGAGAGACGCGGGGAGAGAGGAGAGAGAGAGACGTGGGGAGAGAGAGAGAGAGACGCGGGGGAGAGAGAGGGAGAGAGACGCGGGGAGAGAGAGAGAGAGAGAGGGAGAGAGACGCGGGGAGAGAGAGAGAGAGAGAGATGCGGGGGAGAGAGAGAGAGAGACAGACGCGGGGAGAGAGAGAGAGACGCGGGGAGGGAGAGAGA
>NW_028226936.1:0-21962 GCF_052327205.1 Somniosus microcephalus
TGTGTTTACTTCACCTTCCCCGAAGTGTTTAATTTACCTTCCTGAAGTGTTTAATTCACCTTCCCGGGGTGTTTAATTCACCTTCCCCGGAGTGTTTAATTTACCTTCCTGAATCGTTTAATTCACCTTCCGCGGGGTGTTAATTCACCTTCCCCGGAGTGTTTAATTCAACTTCCCCGGAGTGTTTAATTCACCTACCTGAAGTGTTTAATTCACCTTCCCGGTGTGTTTAATTCACCTTCCCCGGAGTGTTAATTCACCTTCCTGAAGTGTTTAATTCACCTTCCCCGGGGTGTTTAATTCACCTTCCCGGAGTGTTTAATTCACCTTCCGCGGAGTGTTTACTTCACCTTCCCCGGAGTGTTTAATTCACCTTCCCGAGTGTTTAGTTCACCTTCCCTGGAGTGTTTAATTCCCCTTCCCTGGAGTGTTTAATTCACCTTCCCGGAGTGTTTAATTCACCATCCCAGAGTGTTAATTCACCATCCCCAGAGTGTTTAATTCACCTTCCCGGAGTGTTTAATTCACCTTCCCCGGAGTGTTTAATTCACCTTCCCGGAGTGTTTAATTCACCTTCCCCGGAGTGTTTAATTCACTTTCCCGGAGTGTTTAATTCACCTTCCCTGGAGTGTTTAATTCACCTTCCCCGGAATGTTTAATTCACCTTCCCCGGAATGTTTAATTCACCTTCCCGGAGTGTTTAATTCACCTTCCCCCGGAGTGTTTAATTCACCTTCCCCAGAGTGTTTAATTCACCTTCCCCGAAGTGTTTAATTCACCTTCCCCGGTGTGTTTAATTCACCTTCCCCGGAGTGTTTAATTCACCTTCCCTGGAGTGTTTAATTCACCTTCCCCGGAGAGTTTAATTCACCTTCCCCGGAGTGTTTAATTCACCTTCCCCGAAGTGTTTAATTCGCTTCCCCGGAGTGTTTAATTCACCTTTACCAGAGTGTTTAATCACCTTCCCCGGAGTGTTAATTCACCTTCCCTGGAGTGTTTAATTTCACCTTCCCCGGAGTGTTTAATTCACCTTCCCGGAGTGTTTAATTCACCTTCCCTGAGTGTTAATTCACCTTCCCCGAGTGTTTAATTCACCTTCCCGGAGTGTTTAATTCACCTTCCCCGGAGTGTTTAATTCACCTTTACCAGAGTGTTTAATTCACCTTCCCGAGTGTTTAATTCACCTTCCCAGGAGTGTTTAATTCACCTTCCCGGAGTGTTAAATTCACCATCCCCGGAGTGTTTAATTCACCTTCCACGGGTGTGTAATTCACCTACCACGATTCACCTTCCCCGAGTGTTTAATTCACCTTCCCCGGAGTGTTTAATTCACCTTCCCCGGGGTGCTTAATTCACCTTCCCCGGAGTGTTTAATTCACCTTCCCCGGGGTGTATAATTCACCTTCCCTGGGGTGTTTAATTCACCTTCCCCGGAGTGTTTAATTCACCTTCCCCGGAGTGTTTAATTCACCTTCCCCGGAGTGTTTAATTCACCTTCCCCGAAGTGTGTAATTCAGTTCCCCCGGAGTGTTTAATTCACCTTCCCTGGAGTGTTTAATTCACCTCCCCCGGAGTGTTTCATTCACCTTCCCCGGAGTGTTTAATTCACCTTCCCCGGGGTGTTTAATTCACCTTCCCCAGGGTGTTTAATTCACCTTCCCCGGAGTGTTTAATTCACCTTCCCTGGGGTGTTTATTCACCTTCCCCGGGGTGTTTAATTCACCTTCCCCGGAGTGTTTAATTCACCGTTCCCGAAGTGTTTAATTCATTTTCCCCGGGGTGTTTAATTCACCTTCCCCGGAGTGTTTAATTCACCTTCCCCGGGGTTTTTAATTCACCTTCCCCGGAGTGTTTAATTCACCTTCCCCGGGGTGTTTAATTCACCTTCCTTTGGGTGTTTATTTCACCTTCCCCGGGGTGTGTAATTCACCTTCCGCGGGGTGTTTAATTCACCTTCCCGGGAGTGTTTAATTCACCTTTCCCGGGGTGTGTAATTCACCTTCCCCGGAGTGTTTAATTCACCTTCCCCGGAGTGTTTAATTCACCTTCCCCGGAGTGTTTAATTCACCTTCCCCGGAGGGTTTAATTCACCTTCCCCGGAGTGTTTAATTCACCTTCCCCGGAGTGTTTAATTCACCTTCCCCGGAGTGTTTAATTCACCTTCCCCGGGGTGTTTAATTCACCTTCCCCGGAGTGTTAAATTCACCATCCCCGGAGTGTTTAATTCACCTTCCACAGGGTGTGTAATTCACCTACAACGGAGTGTTTAATTCACCTTCCCCGGAGTGTATAATTCACCTTCCCTGGAGTGTTTAATTCACCTTCCCCGGAGTGTTTAATTCACCTTCCCCGGAGTGTTTAATACACCTTCCCCGGAGTGTTTAATTCACCATCCCCGGAGTGTTTAATTCACCTTCTCCGGAGTGTTTAATTCACCTTCCCCGGAGTGTTTAACTCACCTTCCCCGGAGTGTTTAATTCACCTTCCCGGAGTGTTTAATTCACCTTCCCCGGAGTGTTTAATTCTCCTTCCACGGAGTGTTTAATTCACCTTCACCAGAGTGTTTAATTCACCTTCCCCGGAGTGTTTAATTCACCTTCCCCGGAGTGTGTAATTCACCTTCCCCGGAGTGTTTAATTCACCTTCCCCGGAGTGTTTAATTCACCTTCCCCGGAGTGTTTAATTCACCTTCCCCGGAGTGTTTAATTCACCTTCCCGGAGTGTTTAATTCACCTTCCCCGGGGTGTTTAATTCACCTTCCCCGGAGTGTTTAATTCACCTTCCCCGGGTGTTTAATTCACCTTCCCTGGGGTGTTTAATTCACCTTCCCCGGAGTGTTTAATTCACCTTCCCTGGAGTGTTTAATTCACCTTCCCCGGAGTGTTTAATTTACCGTCCTCGGGGTGTTTAATTCACCTTCTCCGGAGTGTTTAATTCACCTTCCGCGGAGTGTTTACTTCACCTTCCCCGAAGTGTTTAATTTACCTTCCCTGAAGTGTTTAATTCACCTTCCCCGGGGTGTTTAATTCACCTTCCCCGGAGTGTTTAATTTACCTTCCCTGAATCGTTTAATTCACCTTCCGCGGGGTGTTTAATTCACCTTCCCCGGAGTGTTTAATTCAACTTCCCGGAGTGTTTAATTCACCTACCCTGAAGTGTTTAATTCACCTTCCCCGGTGTGTTTAATTCACCTTCCCCGGAGTGTTTAATTCACCTTCCCTGAAGTGTTTAATTCACCTTCCCCGGGGTGTTTAATTCACCTTCCCCGGAGTGTTTAATTCACCTTCCGCGGAGTGTTTACTTCACCTTCCCCGGAGTGTTTAATTCACCTTCCCCGGAGTGTTTAGTTCACCTTCCCTGGAGTGTTTAATTCCCCTTCCCTGGAGTGTTTAATTCACCTTCCCCGGAGTGTTTAATTCACCATCCCCAGAGTGTTTAATTCACCATCCCCAGAGTGTTTAATTCACCTTCCGGAGTGTTTAATTCACCTTCCCCGGAGTGTTTAATTCACCTTCCCCGGAGTGTTTAATTCACCTTCCCCGGAGTGTTTAATTCACTTTCCCCGGAGTGTTTAATTCACCTTCCCTGGAGTGTTTAATTCACCTTCCCCGGAATGTTTAATTCACCTTCCCCGGAATGTTTAATTCACCTTCCCCGGAGTGTTTAATTCACCTTCCCCCGGAGTGTTTAATTCACCTTCCCCAGAGTGTTTAATTCACCTTCCCCGAAGTGTTTAATTCACCTTCCCCGGTGTGTTTAATTCACCTTCCCCGGAGTGTTTAATTCACCTTCCCTGGAGTGTTTAATTCACCTTCCCCGGAGAGTTTAATTCACCTTCCCCGGAGTGTTTAATTCACCTTCCCCGAAGTGTTTAATTCGCCTTCCCCGGAGTGTTTAATTCACCTTTACCAGAGTGTTTAATTCACCTTCCCCGGAGTGTTTAATTCACCTTCCCTGGAGTGTTTAATTCACCTTCCCCGGAGTGTTTAATTCACCTTCCCCGGAGTGTTTAATTCACCTTCCCTGGAGTGTTTAATTCACCTTCCCCGGAGTGTTTAATTCACCTTCCCGGAGTGTTTAATTCACCTTCCCCGGAGTGTTTAATTCACCTTTACCAGAGTGTTTAATTCACCTTCCCCGGAGTGTTTAATTCACCTTCCCAGGAGTGTTTAATTCACCTTCCCCGGAGTGTTAAATTCACCATCCCCGGAGTGTTTAATTCACCTTCCACGGGGTGTGTAATTCACCTACCACGGAGTGTTTAATTCACCTTCCCTGGAGTGTTTAATTCACCTTCCCCGGAGTGTGTAATTCACCTTCCCCGGAGTGTTTAATTCACCTTCCCCGGAGTGTTTAATTCACCTTCCCCGGAGTGTTAAATTCACCTTCCCCGGAGTGTTTAATTCACCTTCCCCGGAGTGTTTAATTCACCTTCCCCGGGGTGCTTAATTCACCTTCCCCGGAGTGTTTAATTCACCTTCCCCGGGGTGTATAATTCACCTTCCCTGGGGTGTTTAATTCACCTTCCCCGGAGTGTTTAATTCACCTTCCCCGGAGTGTTTAATTCACCTTCCCCGGAGTGTTTAATTCACCTTCCCCGAAGTGTGTAATTCAGTTCCCCCGGAGTGTTTAATTCACCTTCCCTGGAGTGTTTAATTCACCTCCCCCGGAGTGTTTCATTCACCTTCCCCGGAGTGTTTAATTCACCTTCCCCGGGGTGTTTAATTCACCTTCCCCAGGGTGTTTAATTCACCTTCCCCGGAGTGTTTAATTCACCTTCCCTGGGGTGTTTATTCACCTTCCCCGGGGTGTTTAATTCACCTTCCCCGGAGTGTTTAATTCACCGTTCCCGAAGTGTTTAATTCATTTTCCCCGGGGTGTTTAATTCACCTTCCCCGGAGTGTTTAATTCACCTTCCCCGGGGTTTTTAATTCACCTTCCCCGGAGTGTTTAATTCACCTTCCCCGGGGTGTTTAATTCACCTTCCTTTGGGTGTTTATTTCACCTTCCCCGGGGTGTGTAATTCACCTTCCGCGGGGTGTTTAATTCACCTTCCCGGGAGTGTTTAATTCACCTTTCCCGGGGTGTGTAATTCACCTTCCCCGGAGTGTTTAATTCACCTTCCCCGGAGTGTTTAATTCACCTTCCCCGGAGTGTTTAATTCACCTTCCCCGGAGGGTTTAATTCACCTTCCCCGGAGTGTTTAATTCACCTTCCCCGGAGTGTTTAATTCACCTTCCCCGGAGTGTTTAATTCACCTTCCCCGGGGTGTTTAATTCACCTTCCCCGGAGTGTTTAATACACCTTCCCCAGGGTTTTTAATTCACCTTCCCCGGAGTGTTTAATTCACCTTCCCCGGGGTGTTTAATTCACCTTCCTTTGGGTGTTTATTTCACCTTCCCCGGGGTGTGTAATTCACCTTCCGCGGGGTGTTTAATTCACCTTCCCGGGAGTGTTTAATTCACCTTTCCCGGGGTGTGTAATTCACCTTCCCCCGGAGTGTTTAATTCACCTTCCCCGGAGTGTTTAATTCACCTTCACCGGAGTGTTTAATTCACCTTCCCCGGAGTGTTTAATACACCTTCCCCGGAGTGTTTAATTTACCTTCCCCGGAGTGTTTAATTCACCTTTACCAGAGTGTTTAATTCACCTTCCCCGGAGTGTTTAATTCACCTTCCCTGGAGTATTTTATTCACCTTCCCCGGAGTGTTAAATTCACCATCCCCGGAGTGTTTAATTCACCTTCCACGGGGTGTGTAATTCACCTACCCCGGAGTGTTTAATTCACCTTCCCCGGAGTGTTTAATTCACCTTCCCCGGAGTGTTTAATTCACCTTCCCCGGAGTGTTTAATTCACCTTCCCCGGAGTGTTTAATTCACCTTCCCCGGAGTGTTTAATTCACCATCCCCCGAGTGTTTAATTCACCTCCCCGGAGTGTTTAATTCACCTTCGCCGGAGTGTTTAATTCACCATCCCCCGAGTGTTTAATTCACCTTCCCCGGAGTGTTTAATTCACCTTCCCCGGAATGTTTAATTCACCTTCCCTGGAGTGTTAAATTCACCTTCCCTGGAGTGTTTTATTCACCTTCCCTGGAGTGTTCAATTCACCTTCCCCGGAGTGTTTAATTTACCGTCCTCGGGGTGTTTAATTCACATTCTCCGGAGTGTTTAATTCACCTTCCGCGGAGTGTTTACTTCACCTTCCCCGGAGTGTTTAATTTACCTTCCCTGAAGTGTTTAATTCACCTTCCCCGGGATGTTTAATTCACCTTCCCCGGAGTGTTTAATTTACCTTCCCTGAAGCGTTTAATTCACCTTCCGCGGGGTGTTTAATTCACCTTCCCCGGAGTGTTTAATTCAACTTCCCAGGAGTGTTTAATTCACCTTCCCTGAAGTGTTTAATTCACCTTCCCCGGTGTGTTTAATTCACCTTCCCCGGAGTGTTTAATTCACCTTCCCTGGAGTGTTTAATTCACCTTCCCTGGAGTGTTTAATTCACCTTCCCCGAAGTGTTTAATTCGCCGTCCCCGGAGTGTTTAATTCACCTTTACCAGAGTGTTTAATTCACCTTCCCCGGAGTGTTTAATTCACCTTCCCTGGAGTGTTTAATTCACCTTCCCCGGAGTGTTTAATTCACCTTCCCCGGAGTGTTTAATTCACCTTCCCCGGAGTGGTTAATTCACCTTCCCCGGAGTGTTTAATTCACCTTCCCCGGAGTGTTTAATTCACCTTCCCCGGAGTGTTTAATTCACCTTTACCAGAGTGTTTAATTCACCTTCCCCGGAGTGTTTAATTCACCTTCCCTGGAGTGTTTAATTCACCTTCCCCGGAGTGTTAAATTCACCATCCCCGGAGTGTTTAATTCACCTTCCACGGGGTGTGTAATTCACTTACAACGGAGTGTTTAATTCACCTTCCCCGGAGTGTATAATTCACCTTCCCTGGAGTGTTTAATTCACCTTCCCCGGAGTGTTTAATTCACCTTCCCCGGAGTGTTTAATTCACCTTCCCCGGAGTGTTTAATTCACCATCCCCGGAGTGTTTAATTCACCTTCTCCGGAGTGTTTAATTCACCTTCCCCGGAGTGTTTAATTCACCTTCCCCGGAGTGTTTAATTCACCTTCCCCGGAGTGTTTAATTCACCTTCCCCGGAGTGTTTTATTCACCTTCCCCGGAATGTTTAATTCACCTTCCCCGGGGTGTTTAATTCAACTTCCCTGGAGTGTTTAATTCACCTTCCCTGGAGTGTTTAATTCACCTTCCCCAGAGTGTTTAATTCACCTTCCCCAGAGTGTTTAATTCACCTTCCCCGGAGTGTTTAATTCACCTTCCCCAGAGTGTTTAATTCACCATCCCCGGAGTGTTTAATTCACCTTCCCCGGGGTGTTTAATTCACCTTCCCCGGGGTGTTTAATTCACCTTCCCCGGGGTGTTTAATTCACCTTCCCCGGAGTGTTTAATTCACCTTCCCCGGGGTGTTTAATTCACCGTCCCTGGAGTGTTTAATTCACCTTCCCCGGAGTGTTTAATTTACCTTCCCCGGAGTGTTTAATTCACCTTTACCAGAGTGTTTAATTCACCTTCCCGGAGTGTTTAATTCACCTTCCCTGGAGTGTTTAATTCACCTTCCCCGGAGTGTTAAATTCACCATCCCCGGAGTGTTTAATTCACCTTCCACGGGGTGTGTAATTCACCTACCCCGGAGTGTTTAATTCACCTTCCCCGGAGTTGTTTAATTCACCTTCCCCGGAGTGTTTAATTCACCTTCCCCGGAGTGTTTAATTCACCTTCCCCGGAGTGTTTAATTCACCTTCCCCGGAGTGTTTAATTCACCATCCCCCGAGTGTTTAATTCACCTTCCCCGGAGTGTTTAATTCACCTTCCCCGGAGTGTTTAATTCACCTTCCCCAGAGTGTTTAATTCACCTTCCCCGGAGTGTTTAATTCACCTTCCCCGGAGTGTTTAATTCACCTTCCCCGGAGTGTTTAATTCACCTTCCCCAGAGTGTTTAACTCAGCAACCCCAGAGTGTTTAATTCACCTTCCCGGAGTGTTTAATTCACCTTCACTGGAGTGTTAAATTCACCTTCCCTGGAGTGTTTTATTCACCTTCCCTGGAGTGTTCAATTCACCTTCCCCGGAGTGTTTAATTTACCGTCCTCGGGGTGTTTAATTCACCTTCTCCGGAGTGTTTAATTCACCTTCCGCGGAGTGTTTACTTCACCTTCCCCGGAGTGTTTAATTTACCTTCCCTGAAGTGTTTAATTCACCTTCCGCGGGGTGTTTAATTCACCTTCCCCGGAGTGTTTAATTTAACTTCCCAGGAGTGTTTAATTCACCTTCCCCGAAGTGTTTAATTCACCTTCCCCGGTGTGTTTAATTCACCTTCCCCGGAGTGTTTAATTCACCTTCCCTGGAGTGTTTAATTCACCTTCCCCGGAGTGTTTAATTCACCTTCCCCGAAGTGTTTAATTCGCCGTCCCCGGAGTGTTTAATTCACCTTTACCAGAGTGTTTAATTCACCTTCCCCGGAGTGTTTAATTCACCTTCCCTGGAGTGTTTAATTCACCTTCCCCGGAGTGTTTAATTCACCTTCCCCGGAGTGTTTAATTCACCTTCCCCGGAGTGTTTAATTCACCTTCCCCGGAGTGTTTAATTCACCTTCCCCGGAGTGTTTAATTCACCTTCCCCGGAGTGTTTAATTCACCTTTACCAGAGTGTTTAATTCACCTTCCCCGGAGTGTTTAATTCACCTTCCCTGGAGTGTTTAATTCACCTTCCCCGGAGTGTTAAATTCACCATCCCCGGAGTGTTTAATTCACCTTCCACGGGGTGTGTAATTCACCTACAACGGAGTGTTTAATTCACCTTCCCCGGAGTGTATAATTCACCTACCCTGGAGTGTTTAATTCACCTTCCCCGGAGTGTTTAATTCACCTTCCCCGGAGTGTTTAATTCACCTTCCCCGGAGTGTTTAATTCACCATCCCCGGAGTGTTTAATTCACCTTCTCCGGAGTGTTTAATTCACCTTCCCCGGAGTGTTTAATTCACCTTCCCTGGAGTGTTTAATTCACCTTCTCCGGTGTGTTTAATTCACCTTTCCCGGAGCGTTTAATTCACCTTCCCCGGAGTGTTTAATTCACCTTCCCCGGGGTGTTTAATTCAACTTCCCTGGAGTGTTTAATTCACCTTCCCTGGAGTGTTTAATTCACCTTCCCAGAGTGTTTAATTCACCTTCCCCAGAGTGTTTAATTCACCTTCCCCGGAGTGTTTAATTCACCTTCCCCAGAGTGTTTACTTCACCATCCCCGGAGTGTTTAATTCACCTTCCCCGGGGTGTTTAATTCACCTTCCCCGGGGTGTTTAATTCACCTTCCCCGGGGTGTTTAATTCACCTTCCCCGGAGTGTTTAATTCACCTTCCCCGGGGTGTTTAATTCACCGTCCCTGGAGTGTTTAATTCACCTTCCCGGAGTGTTTAATTTACCTTCCCCGGAGTGTTTAATTCACCTTTACCAGAGTGTTTAATTCACCTTCCCCGGAGTGTTTAATTCACCTTCCCTGGAGTGTTTAATTCACCTTCCCCGGAGTGTTAAATTCACCATCCCCGGAGTGTTTAATTCACCTTCCACGGGGTGTGTAATTCACCTACCCCGGAGTGTTTAATTCACCTTCCCCGGAGTGTTTAATTCACCTTCCCCGGAGTGTTTAATTCACCTTCCCCGGAGTGTTTAATTCACCTTCCCCGGAGTGTTTAATTCACCTTCCCCGGAGTGTTTAATTCACCTTCCCTGGAGTGTTAAATTCACCTTCCCTGGAGTGTTTTATTCACCTTCCCTGGAGTGTTTAATTCACCTTCCCCGGAGTGTTTAATTTACCGTCCTCGGGGTGTTTAATTCACCTTCTCCGGAGTGTTTAACTCACCTTCCGTGGAGTGTTTACTTCACCTTCCCCGGAGTGTTTAATTTACCTTCCCTGAAGTGTTTAATTCACCTTCCCCGGGGTGTTTAATTCACCTTCCCCGGAGTGTTTAATTTACCTTCCCGGAAGCGTTTAATTCACCTTCCGTGGGGTGTTTAATTCACCTTCCCCGGAGTGTTTAATTCAACTTCCCAGGAGTGTTTAATTCACCTTCCCCGAAGTGTTTAATTCACCTTCCCCGGTGTGTTTAATTCACCTTCCCTGGAGTGTTTAATTCACCTTCCCTGGAGTGTTTAATTCACCTTCCCCGGAGTGTTTAATTCACCTTCCCCGGAGTGTTTAATTCACCTTCCCCGGAGTGTTTAATTCACCATCCCCGGAGTGTTTAATTCACCTTCTCCGGAGTGTTTAATTCACCTTCCCCGGAGTGTTTAATTCACCTTCCCCGGAGTGTTTAATTCACCTTCCCCGGAGTGTTTAATTCACCTTCCCCGGAGTGTTTTATTCACCTTCCCCGGAATGTTTAATTCACCTTCCCCGGGGTGTTTAATTCAACTTCCCTGGAGTGTTTAATTCACCTTCCCTGGAGTGTTTAATTCACCTTCCCCAGAGTGTTTAATTCACCTTCCCCAGAGTGTTTAATTCACCTTCCCCGGAGTGTTTAATTCACCTTCCCCAGAGTGTTTAATTCACCATCCCCGGAGTGTTTAATTCACCTTCCCCGGGGTGTTTAATTCACCTTCCCCGGGGTGTTTAATTCACCTTCCCCGGGGTGTTTAATTCACCTTCCCCGGAGTGTTTAATTCACCTTCCCCGGGGTGTTTAATTCACCGTCCCTGGAGTGTTTAATTCACCTTCCCCGGAGTGTTTAATTTACCTTCCCCGGAGTGTTTAATTCACCTTTACCAGAGTGTTTAATTCACCTTCCCCGGAGTGTTTAATTCACCTTCCCTGGAGTGTTTAATTCACCTTCCCCGGAGTGTTAAATTCACCATCCCCGGAGTGTTTAATTCACCTTCCACGGGGTGTGTAATTCACCTACCCCGGAGTGTTTAATTCACCTTCCCCGGAGTGTTTAATTCACCTTCCCCGGAGTGTTTAATTCACCTTCCCCGGAGTGTTTAATTCACCTTCCCCGGAGTGTTTAATTCACCTTCCCCGGAGTGTTTAATTCACCATCCCCCGAGTGTTTAATTCACCTTCCCCGGAGTGTTTAATTCACCTTCCCCGGAGTGTTTAATTCACCTTCCCCAGAGTGTTTAATTCACCTTCCCCGGAGTGTTTAATTCACCTTCCCCGGAGTGTTTAATTCACCTTCCCCGGAGTGTTTAATTCACCTTCCCCAGAGTGTTTAACTCAGCAACCCCAGAGTGTTTAATTCACCTTCCCCGGAGTGTTTAATTCACCTTCACTGGAGTGTTAAATTCACCTTCCCTGGAGTGTTTTATTCACCTTCCCTGGAGTGTTCAATTCACCTTCCCCGGAGTGTTTAATTTACCGTCCTCGGGGTGTTTAATTCACCTTCTCCGGAGTGTTTAATTCACCTTCCGCGGAGTGTTTACTTCACCTTCCCCGGAGTGTTTAATTTACCTTCCCTGAAGTGTTTAATTCACCTTCCGCGGGGTGTTTAATTCACCTTCCCCGGAGTGTTTAATTTAACTTCCCAGGAGTGTTTAATTCACCTTCCCCGAAGTGTTTAATTCACCTTCCCCGGTGTGTTTAATTCACCTTCCCCGGAGTGTTTAATTCACCTTCCCTGGAGTGTTTAATTCACCTTCCCCGGAGTGTTTAATTCACCTTCCCCGAAGTGTTTAATTCGCCGTCCCCGGAGTGTTTAATTCACCTTTACCAGAGTGTTTAATTCACCTTCCCCGGAGTGTTTAATTCACCTTCCCTGGAGTGTTTAATTCACCTTCCCCGGAGTGTTTAATTCACCTTCCCCGGAGTGTTTAATTCACCTTCCCCGGAGTGTTTAATTCACCTTCCCCGGAGTGTTTAATTCACCTTCCCCGGAGTGTTTAATTCACCTTCCCCGGAGTGTTTAATTCACCTTTACCAGAGTGTTTAATTCACCTTCCCCGGAGTGTTTAATTCACCTTCCCTGGAGTGTTTAATTCACCTTCCCCGGAGTGTTAAATTCACCATCCCCGGAGTGTTTAATTCACCTTCCACGGGGTGTGTAATTCACCTACAACGGAGTGTTTAATTCACCTTCCCCGGAGTGTATAATTCACCTACCCTGGAGTGTTTAATTCACCTTCCCCGGAGTGTTTAATTCACCTTCCCCGGAGTGTTTAATTCACCTTCCCCGGAGTGTTTAATTCACCATCCCCGGAGTGTTTAATTCACCTTCTCCGGAGTGTTTAATTCACCTTCCCCGGAGTGTTTAATTCACCTTCCCTGGAGTGTTTAATTCACCTTCTCCGGTGTGTTTAATTCACCTTTCCCGGAGCGTTTAATTCACCTTCCCCGGAGTGTTTAATTCACCTTCCCCGGGGTGTTTAATTCAACTTCCCTGGAGTGTTTAATTCACCTTCCCTGGAGTGTTTAATTCACCTTTCCCAGAGTGTTTAATTCACCTTCCCCAGAGTGTTTAATTCACCTTCCCCGGAGTGTTTAATTCACCTTCCCCAGAGTGTTTACTTCACCATCCCCGGAGTGTTTAATTCACCTTCCCCGGGGTGTTTAATTCACCTTCCCCGGGGTGTTTAATTCACCTTCCCCGGGGTGTTTAATTCACCTTCCCCGGAGTGTTTAATTCACCTTCCCCGGGGTGTTTAATTCACCGTCCCTGGAGTGTTTAATTCACCTTCCCCGGAGTGTTTAATTTACCTTCCCCGGAGTGTTTAATTCACCTTTACCAGAGTGTTTAATTCACCTTCCCCGGAGTGTTTAATTCACCTTCCCTGGAGTGTTTAATTCACCTTCCCCGGAGTGTTAAATTCACCATCCCCGGAGTGTTTAATTCACCTTCCACGGGGTGTGTAATTCACCTACCCCGGAGTGTTTAATTCACCTTCCCCGGAGTGTTTAATTCACCTTCCCCGGAGTGTTTAATTCACCTTCCCCGGAGTGTTTAATTCACCTTCCCCGGAGTGTTTAATTCACCTTCCCCGGAGTGTTTAATTCACCTTCCCTGGAGTGTTAAATTCACCTTCCCTGGAGTGTTTTATTCACCTTCCCTGGAGTGTTTAATTCACCTTCCCCGGAGTGTTTAATTTACCGTCCTCGGGGTGTTTAATTCACCTTCTCCGGAGTGTTTAACTCACCTTCCGTGGAGTGTTTACTTCACCTTCCCCGGAGTGTTTAATTTACCTTCCCTGAAGTGTTTAATTCACCTTCCCCGGGGTGTTTAATTCACCTTCCCCGGAGTGTTTAATTTACCTTCCCGGAAGCGTTTAATTCACCTTCCGTGGGGTGTTTAATTCACCTTCCCCGGAGTGTTTAATTCAACTTCCCAGGAGTGTTTAATTCACCTTCCCCGAAGTGTTTAATTCACCTTCCCCGGTGTGTTTAATTCACCTTCCCTGGAGTGTTTAATTCACCTTCCCTGGAGTGTTTAATTCACCTTCCCCGGAGTGTTTAATTCACCTTCCCCGGAGTGTTTAATTCACCTTCCCCGGAGTGTTTAATTCACCATCCCCGGAGTGTTTAATTCACCTTCTCCGGAGTGTTTAATTCACCTTCCCCGGAGTGTTTAATTCACCTTCCCCGGAGTGTTTAATTCACCTTCCCCGGAGTGTTTAATTCACCTTCCCCGGAGTGTTTTATTCACCTTCCCCGGAATGTTTAATTCACCTTCCCCGGGGTGTTTAATTCAACTTCCCTGGAGTGTTTAATTCACCTTCCCTGGAGTGTTTAATTCACCTTCCCCAGAGTGTTTAATTCACCTTCCCCAGAGTGTTTAATTCACCTTCCCCGGAGTGTTTAATTCACCTTCCCCAGAGTGTTTAATTCACCATCCCCGGAGTGTTTAATTCACCTTCCCCGGGGTGTTTAATTCACCTTCCCCGGGGTGTTTAATTCACCTTCCCCGGGGTGTTTAATTCACCTTCCCCGGAGTGTTTAATTCACCTTCCCCGGGGTGTTTAATTCACCGTCCCTGGAGTGTTTAATTCACCTTCCCCGGAGTGTTTAATTTACCTTCCCCGGAGTGTTTAATTCACCTTTACCAGAGTGTTTAATTCACCTTCCCCGGAGTGTTTAATTCACCTTCCCTGGAGTGTTTAATTCACCTTCCCCGGAGTGTTAAATTCACCATCCCCGGAGTGTTTAATTCACCTTCCACGGGGTGTGTAATTCACCTACCCCGGAGTGTTTAATTCACCTTCCCCGGAGTGTTTAATTCACCTTCCCCGGAGTGTTTAATTCACCTTCCCCGGAGTGTTTAATTCACCTTCCCCGGAGTGTTTAATTCACCTTCCCCGGAGTGTTTAATTCACCATCCCCCGAGTGTTTAATTCACCTTCCCCGGAGTGTTTAATTCACCTTCCCCGGAGTGTTTAATTCACCTTCCCCAGAGTGTTTAATTCACCTTCCCCGGAGTGTTTAATTCACCTTCCCCGGAGTGTTTAATTCACCTTCCCCGGAGTGTTTAATTCACCTTCCCCAGAGTGTTTAACTCAGCAACCCCAGAGTGTTTAATTCACCTTCCCCGGAGTGTTTAATTCACCTTCACTGGAGTGTTAAATTCACCTTCCCTGGAGTGTTTTATTCACCTTCCCTGGAGTGTTCAATTCACCTTCCCCGGAGTGTTTAATTTACCGTCCTCGGGGTGTTTAATTCACCTTCTCCGGAGTGTTTAATTCACCTTCCGCGGAGTGTTTACTTCACCTTCCCCGGAGTGTTTAATTTACCTTCCCTGAAGTGTTTAATTCACCTTCCGCGGGGTGTTTAATTCACCTTCCCCGGAGTGTTTAATTTAACTTCCCAGGAGTGTTTAATTCACCTTCCCCGAAGTGTTTAATTCACCTTCCCCGGTGTGTTTAATTCACCTTCCCCGGAGTGTTTAATTCACCTTCCCTGGAGTGTTTAATTCACCTTCCCCGGAGTGTTTAATTCACCTTCCCCGAAGTGTTTAATTCGCCGTCCCCGGAGTGTTTAATTCACCTTTACCAGAGTGTTTAATTCACCTTCCCCGGAGTGTTTAATTCACCTTCCCTGGAGTGTTTAATTCACCTTCCCCGGAGTGTTTAATTCACCTTCCCCGGAGTGTTTAATTCACCTTCCCCGGAGTGTTTAATTCACCTTCCCCGGAGTGTTTAATTCACCTTCCCCGGAGTGTTTAATTCACCTTCCCCGGAGTGTTTAATTCACCTTTACCAGAGTGTTTAATTCACCTTCCCCGGAGTGTTTAATTCACCTTCCCTGGAGTGTTTAATTCACCTTCCCCGGAGTGTTAAATTCACCATCCCCGGAGTGTTTAATTCACCTTCCACGGGGTGTGTAATTCACCTACAACGGAGTGTTTAATTCACCTTCCCCGGAGTGTATAATTCACCTACCCTGGAGTGTTTAATTCACCTTCCCCGGAGTGTTTAATTCACCTTCCCCGGAGTGTTTAATTCACCTTCCCCGGAGTGTTTAATTCACCATCCCCGGAGTGTTTAATTCACCTTCTCCGGAGTGTTTAATTCACCTTCCCCGGAGTGTTTAATTCACCTTCCCTGGAGTGTTTAATTCACCTTCTCCGGTGTGTTTAATTCACCTTTCCCGGAGCGTTTAATTCACCTTCCCCGGAGTGTTTAATTCACCTTCCCCGGGGTGTTTAATTCAACTTCCCTGGAGTGTTTAATTCACCTTCCCTGGAGTGTTTAATTCACCTTTCCCAGAGTGTTTAATTCACCTTCCCCAGAGTGTTTAATTCACCTTCCCCGGAGTGTTTAATTCACCTTCCCCAGAGTGTTTACTTCACCATCCCCGGAGTGTTTAATTCACCTTCCCCGGGGTGTTTAATTCACCTTCCCCGGGGTGTTTAATTCACCTTCCCCGGAGTGTTTAATTCACCTTCCCCAGAGTGTTTACTTCACCATCCCCGGAGTGTTTAATTCACCTTCCCCGGGGTGTTTAATTCACCTTCCCCGGGGTGTTTAATTCACCTTCCCCGGAGTGTATAATTCACCTTCCCTGGAGTGTTTAATTCACCTTCCCCGGAGTGTTTAATTCACCTTCCCCGGAGTGTTTAATTCACCTTCCCCGGAGTGTTTAATTCACCATCCCCGGAGTGTTTAATTCACCTTCTCCGGAGTGTTTAATTCACCTTCCCCGGAGTGTTTAATTCACCTTCCCCGGAGTGTTTAATTCACCTTCCCCGGAGTGTTTAATTCACCTTCCCCGGAGCGTTTTATTCACCTTCCCCGGAATGTTTAATTCACCTTCCCCGGGGTGTTTAATTCAACTTCCCTGGAGTGTTTAATTCACCTTCCCTGGAGTGTTTAATTCACCTTCCCCAGAGTGTTTAATTCACCTTCCCCAGAGTGTTTAATTCACCTTCCCCGGAATGTTTAATTCACCTTCCCCAGAGTGTTTAATTCACCATCCCCGGAGTGTTTAATTCACCTTCCCCGGGGTGTTTAATTCACCTTCCCCGGGGTGTTTAATTCACCTTCCCCGGGGTGTTTAATTCACCTTCCCCGGAGTGTTTAATTCACCTTCCCCGGGGTGTTTAATTCACCGTCCCTGGAGTGTTTAATTCACCTTCCCCGGAGTGTTTAATTTACCTTCCCCGGAGTGTTTAATTCACCTTTACCAGAGTGTTTAATTCACCTTCCCCGGAGTGTTTAATTCACCTTCCCTGGAGTGTTTAATTCACCTTCCCCGGAGTGTTAAATTCACCATCCCTGGAGTGTTTAATTCACCTTCCACGGGGTGTGTAATTCACCTACCCCGGAGTGTTTAATTCACCTTCCCCGGAGTGTTTAATTCACCTTCCCCGGAGTGTTTAATTCACCTTCCCCGGAGTGTTTAATTCACCTTCCCCGGAGTGTTTAATTCACCTTCCCCGGAGTGTTTAATTCACCATCCCCCGAGTGTTTAATTCACCTTCCCCGGAGTGTTTAATTCACCTTCCCCGGAGTGTTTAATTCACCTTCCCCAGAGTGTTTAATTCACCTTCCCCGGAGTGTTTAATTCACCTTCCCCGGAGTGTTTAATTCACCTTCCCCAGAGTGTTTAATTCACCTTCCCCAGAGTGCTTAACTCAGCAACCCCAGAGTGTTTCATTCACCTTCCCCGGAGTGTTTAATTCACCTTCACTGGAGTGTTAAATTCACCTTCCCTGGAGTGTTTTATTCACCTTCCCTGGAGTGTTCAATTCACCTTCCCCGGAGTGTTTAATTTACCGTCCTCGGGGTGTTTAATTCACCTTCTCCGGAGTGTTTAATTCACCTTCCGCGGAGTGTTTACTTCACCTTCCCCGGAGTGTTTAATTTACCTTCCCTGAAGTGTTTAATTCACCTTCCGCGGGGTGTTTAATTCACCTTCCCCGGAGTGTTTAATTCAACTTCCCAGGAGTGTTTAATTCACCTTCCCCGAAGTGTTTAATTCACCTTCCCCGGTGTGTTTAATTCACCTTCCCCGGAGTGTTTAATTCACCTTCCCTGGAGTGTTTAATTCACCTTCCCCGGAGTGTTTAATTCACCTTCCCCGAAGTGTTTAATTCGCCGTCCCCGGAGTGTTTAATTCACCTTTACCAGAGTGTTTAATTCACCTTCCCCGGAGTGTTTAATTCACCTTCCCTGGAGTGTTTAATTCACCTTCCCCGGAGTGTTTAATTCACCTTCCCCGGAGTGTTTAATTCACCTTCCCCGAAGTGTTTAATTCACCTTCCCCGGAGTGTTTAATTCACCTTCCCCGGAGTGTTTAATTCACCTTCCCCGGAGTGTTTAATTCACCTTTACCAGAGTGTTTAATTCACCTTCCCCGGAGTGTTTAATTCACCTTCCCTGGAGTGTTTAATTCACCTTCCCCGGAGTGTTAAATTCACCATCCCCGGAGTGTTTAATTCACCTTCCACGGGGTGTGTAATTCACCTACAACGGAGTGTTTAATTCACCTTCCCCGGAGTGTATAATTCACCTTCCCTGGAGTGTTTAATTCACCTTCCCCGGAGTGTTTAATTCACCTTCCCCGGAGTGTTTAATTCACCTTCCCCGGAGTGTTTAATTCACCATCCCCGGAGTGTTTAATTCACCTTCTCCGGAGTGTTTAATTCACCTTCCCCGGAATGTTTAATTCACCTTCCCTGGAGTGTTTAATTCACCTTCTCCGGAGTGTTTAATTCACCTTTCCCGGAGCGTTTAATTCACCTTCCCCGGAGTGTTTAATTCACCTTCCCCGGGGTGTTTAATTCAACTTCCCTGGAGTGTTTAATTCACCTTCCCTGGAGTGTTTAATTCACCTTCCCCAGAGTGTTTAATTCACCTTCCCCAGAGTGTTTAATTCACCTTCCCCGGAGTGTTTAATTCACCTTCCCCAGAGTGTTTAATTCACCATCCCCGGAGTGTTTAATTCACCTTCCCCGGGGTGTTTAATTCACCTTCCCCGGGGTGTTTAATTCACCTTCCCCGGGGTGTTTAATTCACCTTCCCCGGAGTGTTTAATTCACCTTCCCCGGGGTGTTTAATTCACCGTCCCTGGAGTGTTTAATTCACCTTCCCCGGAGTGTTTAATTTACCTTCCCCGGAGTGTTTAATTCACCTTTACCAGAGTGTTTAATTCACCTTCCCCGGAGTGTTTAATTCACCTTCCCTGGAGTGTTTAATTCACCTTCCCCGGAGTGTTAAATTCACCATCCCCGGAGTGTTTAATTCACCTTCCACGGGGTGTGTAATTCACCTACCCCGGAGTGTTTAATTCACCTTCCCCGGAGTGTTTAATTCACCTTCCCCGGAGTGTTTAATTCACCTTCCCCGGAGTGTTTAATTCACCTTCCCCGGAGTGTTTAATTCACCTTCTCCGGAGTGTTTAATTCACCTTCCCTGGAGTGTTAAATTCACCTTCCCTGGAGTGTTTTATTCACCTTCCCTGGAGTATTTAATTCACCTTCCCCGGAGTGTTTAATTTACCGTCCTCGGGGTGTTTAATTCACCTTCTCCGGAGTGTTTAACTCACCTTCCGTGGAGTGTTTACTTCACCTTCCCCGGAGTGTTTAATTTACCTTCCCTGAAGTGTTTAATTCACCTTCCCCGGGGTGTTTAATTCACCTTCCCCGGAGTGTTTAATTTACCTTCCCGGAAGCGTTTAATTCACCTTCCGTGGGGTGTTTAATTCACCTTCCCCGGAGTGTTTAATTCAACTTCCCAGGAGTGTTTAATTCACCTTCCCCGAAGTGTTTAATTCACCTTCCCCGGTGTGTTTAATTCACCTTCCCTGGAGTGTTTAATTCACCTTCCCTGGAGTGTTTAATTCACCTTCCCCGGAGTGTTTAATTCACCTTCCCCGGAGTGTTTAATTCACCATCCCCGGAGTGTTTAATTCACCTTCTCCGGAGTGTTTAATTCACCTTCCCCGGAGTGTTTAATTGACCTTCCCCGGAGTGTTTAATTCACCTTCCCCAGAGTGTTTAATTCTCCTTCCCCGGAGCGTTTAATTCACCTTCCCCGGAGTGTTTAATTCACCTTCCCCGGGGTGTTTAATTCAACTTCCCTGGAGTGTTTCATTCACCTTCCCTGGAGTGTTTAATTCACCTTCCCCAGAGTGTTTAATTCACCTTCCCCAGAGTGTTTAATTCACCTTCCCCGGAGTGTTTAATTCACCTTCCCCAGAGTGTTTAATTCACCATCCCCGGAGTGTTTAATTCACCTTCCCCGGGGTGTTTAATTCACCTTCCCCGGGGTGTTTAATTCACCTTCCCCGGGGTGTTTAATTCACCTTCCCCGGAGTGTTTAATTCACCTTCCCCGGGGTGTTTAATTCACCGTCCCTGGAGTGTTTAATTCACCTTCCCCGGAGTGTTTAATTTACCTTCCCCGGAGTGTTTAATTCACCTTTACCAGAGTGTTTAATTCACCTTCCCCGGAGTGTTTAATTCACCTTCCCTGGAGTGTTTAATTCACCTTCCCCGGAGTGTTAAATTCACCATCCCCGGAGTGTTTAATTCACCTTCCCCGGAGTGTTTAATTCACCTTCCCCGGAGTGTTTAATTCACCTTCCCCGGAGTGTTTAATTCACCATCCCCGGAGTGTTTAATTCACCTTCCCCGGAGTGTTTAATTCACCTTCCCCGGAGTGTTTAATTCACCATCCCCCGAGTGTTTAATTCACCTTCCCCGGAGTGTTTAATTCACCTTCCACGGAGTGTTTAATTCACCTTCCCCAGAGTGTTTAATTCAGCATCCCCAGAGTGTTTAATTCACCTTCCCCGGAGTGTTTAATTCACCTTCCCTGGAGTGTTAAATTCACCTTCCCTGGAGTGTTTTATTCACCTTCCCTGGAGTGTTTAATTCACCTTCCCCGGAGTGTTTAATTTACTGTCCTCGGGGTGTTTAATTCTCCTTCTCCGGAGTGTTTAATTCACCTTCCGCGGGGTGTGTAATTCACCTACAACGGAGTGTTTAATTCACCTTCCCCGGAGTGTATAATTCACCTTCCCTGGAGTGTTTAATTCACCTTCCCCGGAGTGTTTAATTCACCTTCCCCGGAGTGTTTAATTCACCTTCCCCGGAGTGTTTAATTCACCATCCCCGGAGTGTTTAATTCACCTTCTCCGGAGTGTTTAATTCACCTTCCCCGGAGTGTTTAATTCACCTTCCCTGGAGTGTTTAATTCACCTTCTCCGGAGTGTTTAATTCACCTTTCCCGGAGCGTTTAATTCACCTTCCCCGGAGTGTTTAATTCACCTTCCCCGGGGTGTTTAATTCAACTTCCCTGGAGTGTTTAATTCACCTTCCCTGGAGTGTTTAATTCACCTTCCCCAGAGTGTTTAATTCACCTTCCCCGGAGTGTTTAATTCACCTTCCCCGGAGTGTTTAATTCACCATCCCCGGAGTGTTTAATTCACCTTCTCCGGAGTGTTTAATTCACCTTCCCCGGAGTGTTTAATTCACCTTCCCTGGAGTGTTTAATTCACCTTCTCCGGAGTGTTTAATTCACCTTTCCCGGAGCGTTTAATTCACCTTCCCCGGAGTGTTTAATTCACCTTCCCCGGGGTGTTTAATTCAACTTCCCTGGAGTGTTTAATTCACCTTCCCTGGAGTGTTTAATTCACCTTCCCCAGAGTGTTTAATTCACCTTCCCCAGAGTGTTTAATTCACCTTCCCCGGAGTGTTTAATTCACCTTCCCCAGAGTGTTTAATTCACCATCCCCGGAGTGTTTAATTCACCTTCCCCGGGGTGTTTAATTCACCTTCCCCGGGGTGTTTAATTCACCTTCCCCGGGGTGTTTAATTCACCTTCCCCGGAGTGTTTAATTCACCTTCCCCGGGGTGTTTAATTCACCGTCCCTGGAGTGTTTAATTCACCTTCCCCGGAGTGTTTAATTTACCTTCCCCGGAGTGTTTAATTCACATTTACCAGAGTGTTTAATTCACCTTCCCCGGAGTGTTTAATTCACCTTCCCTGGAGTGTTTAATTCACCTTCCCCGGAGTGTTAAATTCACCATCCCCGGAGTGTTTAATTCACCTTCCACGGGGTGTGTAATTCACCTACCCCGGAGTGTTTAATTCACCTTCCCCGGAGTGTTTAATTCACCTTCCCCGGAGTGTTTAATTCACCTTCCCCGGAGTGTTTAATTCACCTTCCCCGGAGTGTTTAATTCACCTTCCCCGGAGTGTTTAATTCACCTTCCCTGGAGTGTTAAATTCACCTTCCCTGGAGTGTTTATTCACCTTCCCTGGAGTGTTTAATTCACCTTCCCCGGAGTGTTTAATTTACCGTCCTCGGGGTGTTTAATTCACCTTCTCCGGAGTGTTTAACTCACCTTCCGTGGAGTGTTTACTTCACCTTCCCCGGAGTGTTTAATTTACCTTCCCTGAAGTGTTTAATTCACCCTTCCCCGGGGTGTTTAATTCACCTTCCCCGGAGTGTTTAATTTACCTTCCCGGA
>NW_028226937.1:0-21950 GCF_052327205.1 Somniosus microcephalus
GTCGATGTTCAAAATTTCAGTTAATGAGCTGCTCTTATGTTCTATGATTTCCTACCTTGACAACTCATTAACCAGTGTTTCAAACAATGCACCAGGCCATTTGACGACCCCAACTCGGTTCCACAAGCGGGAAAGCAGCACCCCAAGGCCCGGTAAGGGGGCCGAATACATTCCCATCGTGAATTCCGTCCCAAATGTGAATGACAAGTTTTCAGTTAATCAGTTGCCTGCTTGGTTACTCATTTGTCGCTCTGACATTTGGTTAACCAGTTGTCGATGTTCAAAATTTCAGTTAATGAGTTGCCTCTTTGAAATTTCAGTTAATGAGTTGGCCCTTTGGTTACTCATTTGTCCCTGTGTCTTTTGTTACCCAGTTGTCGATGTTCGAAATTCAGTTAATGAGTTGCCTCCTTGGTTACTCATTTGTCGCTCTGACTCTTGGTTAACCAGTTGTCGATGTTCGAAATTCAGTTAATGAGTTGCCTCCTTGGTTAATCATTTGTCGCTCTGGCTTTTGGTTAACCAGTTGTCGATGTTCAAAATTTCAGTTAATGAGTTGCCTCTTTGAAATTTCAGTTAATGAGTTGGCCCTTTGGTTACTCATTTGTCCCTGTGTCTTTTGGTTAACCAGTTGTCGATGTTCGAAATTCAGTTAATGAGTTGCCTCCTTGGTTAATCATTTGTCGCTCTGGCTTTTGGTTAACCAGTTGTCGATGTTCAAAATTTCAGTTAATGAGTTGCCTCTTTGAAATTTCAGTTAATGAGTTGGCCCTTTGGTTACTCATTTGTCCCTGTGTCTTTTGGTTCACCAGTTGTCGATGTTCGAAATTCAGTTAATGAGTTGCCTCCTTGGTTAATCATTTGTCGCTCTGGCTTTTGGTTAGCCAGTTGTCGATGTTCAAAATTTCAGTTAATGAGCTGCTCTTATGTTCTATGATTTCCTACCTTGACAACTCATTAACCAGTGTTTCAAACAATGCACCAGGCCATTTGACGACCCCAACTCGGTTCCACAAGCGGGAAAGCAGCACCCCAAGGCCCGGTAAGGGGGCCGAATACATTCCCATCGTGAATTCCGTCCCAAATGTGAATGACAAGTTTTCAGTTAATCAGTTGCCTGCTTGGTTACTCATTTGTCGCTCTGACATTTGGTTAACCAGTTGTCGATGTTCAAAATTTCAGTTAATGAGTTGCCTCTTTGAAATTTCAGTTAATGAGTTGGCCCTTTGGTTACTCATTTGTCCCTGTGTCTTTTGGTTACCCAGTTGTCGATGTTCGAAATTCAGTTAATGAGTTGCCTCCTTGGTTAATCATTTGTCGCTCTGACTCTTGGTTAACCAGTTGTCGATGTTCGAAATTCAGTTAATGAGTTGCCTCCTTGGTTAATCATTTGTCGCTCTGGCTTTTGGTTAACCAGTTGTCGATGTTCAAAATTTCAGTTAATGAGTTGCCTCTTTGAAATTTCAGTTAATGAGTTGGCCCTTTGGTTACTCATTTGTCCCTGTGTCTTTTGGTTAACCAGTTGTCGATGTTCGAAATTCAGTTAATGAGTTGCCTCCTTGGTTAATCATTTGTCGCTCTGGCTTTTGGTTAACCAGTTGTCGATGTTCAAAATTTCAGTTAATGAGTTGCCTCTTTGAAATTTCAGTTAATGAGTTGGCCCTTTGGTTACTCATTTGTCCCTGTGTCTTTTGGTTAACCAGTTGTCGATGTTCGAAATTCAGTTAATGAGTTGCCTCCTTGGTTAATCATTTGTCGCTCTGGCTTTTGGTTAACCAGTTGTCGATGTTCAAAATTTCAGTTAATGAGCTGCTCTTATGTTCTATGATTTCCGACCTTGACAACTCATTAACCAGTGTTTCAAACAATGCACCAGGCCATTTGACGACCCCAACTCGGTTCCACAAGCGGGAAAGCAGCACCCCAAGGCCCGGTAAGGGGGCCGAATACATTCCCATCGTGAATTCCGTCCCAAATGTGAATGACAAGTTTTCAGTTAATCAGTTGCCTGCTTGGTTACTCATTTGTCGCTCTGACATTTGGTTAACCAGTTGTCGATGTTCAAATTTCAGTTAATGAGTAGCCTCTTTGAAATTTCAGTTAATGAGTTGGCCCTTTGGTTACTCATTTGTCCCTGTGTCTTTTGGTTACCCAGTTGTCGATGTTCGAAATTCAGTTAATGAGTTGCCTCCTTGGTTAATCATTTGTCGCTCTGACTCTTGGTTAACCAGTTGTCGATGTTCGAAATTCAGTTAATGAGTTGCCTCCTTGGTTAATCATTTGTCGCTCTGGCTTTTGGTTAACCAGTTGTCGATGTTCAAAATTTCAGTTAATGAGCTGCTCTTATGTTCTATGATTTCCTACCTTGACAACTCATTAACCAGTGTTTCAAACAATGCACCAGGCCATTTGACGACCCCAACTCGGTTCCACAAGCGGGAAAGCAGCACCCCAAGGCCCGGTAAGGGGGCCGAATACATTCCCATCGTGAATTCCGTCCCAAATGTGAATGACAAGTTTTCAGTTAATCAGTTGCCTGCTTGGTTACTCATTTGTCGCTCTGACATTTGGTTAACCAGTTGTCGATGTTCAAAATTTCAGTTAATGAGTTGCCTCTTTGAAATTTCAGTTAATGAGTTGGCCCTTTGGTTACTCATTTGTCCCTGTGTCTTTTGGTTACCCAGTTGTCGATGTTCGAAATTCAGTTAATGAGTTGCCTCCTTGGTTACTCATTTGTCGCTCTGACTCTTGGTTAACCAGTTGTCGATGTTCGAAATTCAGTTAATGAGTTGCCTCCTTGGTTAATCATTTGTCGCTCTGGCTTTTGGTTAACCAGTTGTCGATGTTCAAAATTTCAGTTAATGAGTTGCCTCTTTGAAATTTCAGTTAATGAGTTGGCCCTTTGGTTACTCATTTGTCCCTGTGTCTTTTGGTTAACCAGTTGTCGATGTTCGAAATTCAGTTAATGAGTTGCCTCCTTGGTTAATCATTTGTCGCTCTGGCTTTTGGTTAACCAGTTGTCGATGTTCAAAATTTCAGTTAATGAGTTGCCTCTTTGAAATTTCAGTTAATGAGTTGGCCCTTTGGTTACTCATTTGTCCCTGTGTCTTTTGGTTCACCAGTTGTCGATGTTCGAAATTCAGTTAATGAGTTGCCTCCTTGGTTAATCATTTGTCGCTCTGGCTTTTGGTTAGCCAGTTGTCGATGTTCAAAATTTCAGTTAATGAGCTGCTCTTATGTTCTATGATTTCCTACCTTGACAACTCATTAACCAGTGTTTCAAACAATGCACCAGGCCATTTGACGACCCCAACTCGGTTCCACAAGCGGGAAAGCAGCACCCCAAGGCCCGGTAAGGGGGCCGAATACATTCCCATCGTGAATTCCGTCCCAAATGTGAATGACAAGTTTTCAGTTAATCAGTTGCCTGCTTGGTTACTCATTTGTCGCTCTGACATTTGGTTAACCAGTTGTCGATGTTCAAAATTTCAGTTAATGAGTTGCCTCTTTGAAATTTCAGTTAATGAGTTGGCCCTTTGGTTACTCATTTGTCCCTGTGTCTTTTGGTTACCCAGTTGTCGATGTTCGAAATTCAGTTAATGAGTTGCCTCCTTGGTTAATCATTTGTCGCTCTGACTCTTGGTTAACCAGTTGTCGATGTTCGAAATTCAGTTAATGAGTTGCCTCCTTGGTTAATCATTTGTCGCTCTGGCTTTTGGTTAACCAGTTGTCGATGTTCAAAATTTCAGTTATTGAGTTGCCTCTTTGAAATTTCAGTTAATGAGTTGGCCCTTTGGTTACTCATTTGTCCCTGTGTCTTTTGGTTAACCAGTTGTCGATGTTCGAAATTCAGTTAATGAGTTGCCTCCTTGGTTAATCATTTGTCGCTCTGGCTTTTGGTTAACCAGTTGTCGATGTTCAAAATTTCAGTTAATGAGTTGCCTCTTTGAAATTTCAGTTAATGAGTTGGCCCTTTGGTTACTCATTTGTCCCTGTGTCTTTTGGTTAACCAGTTGTCGATGTTCGAAATTCAGTTAATGAGTTGCCTCCTTGGTTAATCATTTGTCGCTCTGGCTTTTGGTTAACCAGTTGTCGATGTTCAAAATTTCAGTTAATGAGCTGCTCTTATGTTCTATGATTTCCGACCTTGACAACTCATTAACCAGTGTTTCAAACAATGCACCAGGCCATTTGACGACCCCAACTCGGTTCCACAAGCGGGAAAGCAGCACCCCAAGGCCCGGTAAGGGGGCCGAATACATTCCCATCGTGAATTCCGTCCCAAATGTGAATGACAAGTTTTCAGTTAATCAGTTGCCTGCTTGGTTACTCATTTGTCGCTCTGACATTTGGTTAACCAGTTGTCGATGTTCAAATTTCAGTTAATGAGTAGCCTCTTTGAAATTTCAGTTAATGAGTTGGCCCTTTGGTTACTCATTTGTCCCTGTGTCTTTTGGTTACCCAGTTGTCGATGTTCGAAATTCAGTTAATGAGTTGCCTCCTTGGTTAATCATTTGTCGCCCTGACTCTTGGTTAACCAGTTGTCGATGTTCGAAATTCAGTTACTGAGTTGCCTCCTTGGTTAATCATTTGTCGCTCTGACATTTGGTTAACCAGTTGTCGATGTTCGAAATTCAGTTAATGAGTTGCCTCCTTGGTTAATCATTTGTCGCTCTGGCTTTTGGTTAACCAGTTGTCGATGTTCAAAATTTCAGTTAATGAGTTGCCTCTTTGAAATTTCAGTTAATGAGTTGGCCCTTTGGTTACTCATTTGTCCCTGTGTCTTTTGGTTATCCAGTTGTCGATGTTCGAAATTCAGTTAATGAGTTGCCTCCTTGGTTAATCATTTGTCGCTCTGGCTTTTGGTTAACCAGTTGTCGATGTTCAAAATTTCAGTTAATGAGCTGCTCTTATGTTCTATGATTTCCGACCTTGACAACTCATTAACCAGTGTTTCAAACAATGCACCAGGCCATTTGACGACCCCAACTCGGTTCCACAAGCGGGAAAGCAGCACCCCAAGGCCCGGTAAGGGGGCCGAATACATTCCCATCGTGAATTCCGTCCCAAATGTGAATGACAAGTTTTCAGTTAATCAGTTGCCTGCTTGGTTACTCATTTGTCGCTCTGACATTTGGTTATCCAGTTGTCGATGTTCAAAATTTCAGTTAATGAGTTGCCTCTTTGAAATTTCAGTTAATGAGTTGGCCCTTTGGTTACTCATTTGTCCCTGTGTCTTTTGGTTACCCAGTTGTCGATGTTCGAAATTCAGTTAATGAGTTGCCTCCTTGGTTAATCATTTGTCGCCCTGACTCTTGGTTAACCAGTTGTCGATGTTCGAAATTCAGTTATTGAGTTGCCTCCTTGGTTAATCATTTGTCGCTCTGACATTTGGTTAACCAGTTGTCGATGTTCGAAATTCAGTTAATGAGTTGCCTCCTTGGTTAATCATTTGTCGCTCTGGCTTTTGGTTAACCAGTTGTCGATGTTCAAAATTTCAGTTAATGAGTTGCCTCTTTGAAATTTCAGTTAATGAGTTGGCCCTTTGGTTACTCATTTGTCCCTGTGTCTTTTGGTTCACCAGTTGTCGATGTTCGAAATTCAGTTAATGAGTTGCCTCCTTGGTTAATCATTTGTCGCTCTGGCTTTTGGTTAGCCAGTTGTCGATGTTCAAAATTTCAGTTAATGAGCTGCTCTTATGTTCTATGATTTCCTACCTTGACAACTCATTAACCAGTGTTTCAAACAATGCACCAGGCCATTTGACGACCCCAACTCGGTTCCACAAGCGGGAAAGCAGCACCCCAAGGCCCGGTAAGGGGGCCGAATACATTCCCATCGTGAATTCCGTCCCAAATGTGAATGACAAGTTTTCAGTTAATCAGTTGCCTGCTTGGTTACTCATTTGTCGCTCTGACATTTGGTTAACCAGTTGTCGATGTTCAAAATTTCAGTTAATGAGTTGCCTCTTTGAAATTTCAGTTAATGAGTTGGCCCTTTGGTTACTCATTTGTCCCTGTGTCTTTTGGTTACCCAGTTGTCGATGTTCGAAATTCAGTTAATGAGTTGCCTCCTTGGTTAATCATTTGTCGCTCTGACTCTTGGTTAACCAGTTGTCGATGTTCGAAATTCAGTTAATGAGTTGCCTCCTTGGTTAATCATTTGTCGCTCTGGCTTTTGGTTAACCAGTTGTCGATGTTCAAAATTTCAGTTAATGAGTTGCCTCTTTGAAATTTCAGTTAATGAGTTGGCCCTTTGGTTACTCATTTGTCCCTGTGTCTTTTGGTTAACCAGTTGTCGATGTTCGAAATTCAGTTAATGAGTTGCCTCCTTGGTTAATCATTTGTCGCTCTGGCTTTTGGTTAACCAGTTGTCGATGTTCAAAATTTCAGTTAATGAGTTGCCTCTTTGAAATTTCAGTTAATGAGTTGGCCCTTTGGTTACTCATTTGTCCCTGTGTCTTTTGGTTAACCAGTTGTCGATGTTCGAAATTCAGTTAATGAGTTGCCTCCTTGGTTAATCATTTGTCGCTCTGGCTTTTGGTTAACCAGTTGTCGATGTTCAAAATTTCAGTTAATGAGCTGCTCTTATGTTCTATGATTTCCGACCTTGACAACTCATTAACCAGTGTTTCAAACAATGCACCAGGCCATTTGACGACCCCAACTCGGTTCCACAAGCGGGAAAGCAGCACCCCAAGGCCCGGTAAGGGGGCCGAATACATTCCCATCGTGAATTCCGTCCCAAATGTGAATGACAAGTTTTCAGTTAATCAGTTGCCTGCTTGGTTACTCATTTGTCGCTCTGACATTTGGTTAACCAGTTGTCGATGTTCAAATTTCAGTTAATGAGTAGCCTCTTTGAAATTTCAGTTAATGAGTTGGCCCTTTGGTTACTCATTTGTCCCTGTGTCTTTTGGTTACCCAGTTGTCGATGTTCGAAATTCAGTTAATGAGTTGCCTCCTTGGTTAATCATTTGTCGCTCTGACTCTTGGTTAACCAGTTGTCGATGTTCGAAATTCAGTTAATGAGTTGCCTCCTTGGTTAATCATTTGTCGCTCTGGCTTTTGGTTAACCAGTTGTCGATGTTCAAAATTTCAGTTAATGAGCTGCTCTTATGTTCTATGATTTCCTACCTTGACAACTCATTAACCAGTGTTTCAAACAATGCACCAGGCCATTTGACGACCCCAACTCGGTTCCACAAGCGGGAAAGCAGCACCCCAAGGCCCGGTAAGGGGGCCGAATACATTCCCATCGTGAATTCCGTCCCAAATGTGAATGACAAGTTTTCAGTTAATCAGTTGCCTGCTTGGTTACTCATTTGTCGCTCTGACATTTGGTTAACCAGTTGTCGATGTTCAAAATTTCAGTTAATGAGTTGCCTCTTTGAAATTTCAGTTAATGAGTTGGCCCTTTGGTTACTCATTTGTCCCTGTGTCTTTTGGTTACCCAGTTGTCGATGTTCGAAATTCAGTTAATGAGTTGCCTCCTTGGTTACTCATTTGTCGCTCTGACTCTTGGTTAACCAGTTGTCGATGTTCGAAATTCAGTTAATGAGTTGCCTCCTTGGTTAATCATTTGTCGCTCTGGCTTTTGGTTAACCAGTTGTCGATGTTCAAAATTTCAGTTAATGAGTTGCCTCTTTGAAATTTCAGTTAATGAGTTGGCCCTTTGGTTACTCATTTGTCCCTGTGTCTTTTGGTTAACCAGTTGTCGATGTTCGAAATTCAGTTAATGAGTTGCCTCCTTGGTTAATCATTTGTCGCTCTGGCTTTTGGTTAACCAGTTGTCGATGTTCAAAATTTCAGTTAATGAGTTGCCTCTTTGAAATTTCAGTTAATGAGTTGGCCCTTTGGTTACTCATTTGTCCCTGTGTCTTTTGGTTCACCAGTTGTCGATGTTCGAAATTCAGTTAATGAGTTGCCTCCTTGGTTAATCATTTGTCGCTCTGGCTTTTGGTTAGCCAGTTGTCGATGTTCAAAATTTCAGTTAATGAGCTGCTCTTATGTTCTATGATTTCCTACCTTGACAACTCATTAACCAGTGTTTCAAACAATGCACCAGGCCATTTGACGACCCCAACTCGGTTCCACAAGCGGGAAAGCAGCACCCCAAGGCCCGGTAAGGGGGCCGAATACATTCCCATCGTGAATTCCGTCCCAAATGTGAATGACAAGTTTTCAGTTAATCAGTTGCCTGCTTGGTTACTCATTTGTCGCTCTGACATTTGGTTAACCAGTTGTCGATGTTCAAAATTTCAGTTAATGAGTTGCCTCTTTGAAATTTCAGTTAATGAGTTGGCCCTTTGGTTACTCATTTGTCCCTGTGTCTTTTGGTTACCCAGTTGTCGATGTTCGAAATTCAGTTAATGAGTTGCCTCCTTGGTTAATCATTTGTCGCTCTGACTCTTGGTTAACCAGTTGTCGATGTTCGAAATTCAGTTAATGAGTTGCCTCCTTGGTTAATCATTTGTCGCTCTGGCTTTTGGTTAACCAGTTGTCGATGTTCAAAATTTCAGTTATTGAGTTGCCTCTTTGAAATTTCAGTTAATGAGTTGGCCCTTTGGTTACTCATTTGTCCCTGTGTCTTTTGGTTAACCAGTTGTCGATGTTCGAAATTCAGTTAATGAGTTGCCTCCTTGGTTAATCATTTGTCGCTCTGGCTTTTGGTTAACCAGTTGTCGATGTTCAAAATTTCAGTTAATGAGTTGCCTCTTTGAAATTTCAGTTAATGAGTTGGCCCTTTGGTTACTCATTTGTCCCTGTGTCTTTTGGTTAACCAGTTGTCGATGTTCGAAATTCAGTTAATGAGTTGCCTCCTTGGTTAATCATTTGTCGCTCTGGCTTTTGGTTAACCAGTTGTCGATGTTCAAAATTTCAGTTAATGAGCTGCTCTTATGTTCTATGATTTCCGACCTTGACAACTCATTAACCAGTGTTTCAAACAATGCACCAGGCCATTTGACGACCCCAACTCGGTTCCACAAGCGGGAAAGCAGCACCCCAAGGCCCGGTAAGGGGGCCGAATACATTCCCATCGTGAATTCCGTCCCAAATGTGAATGACAAGTTTTCAGTTAATCAGTTGCCTGCTTGGTTACTCATTTGTCGCTCTGACATTTGGTTAACCAGTTGTCGATGTTCAAATTTCAGTTAATGAGTAGCCTCTTTGAAATTTCAGTTAATGAGTTGGCCCTTTGGTTACTCATTTGTCCCTGTGTCTTTTGGTTACCCAGTTGTCGATGTTCGAAATTCAGTTAATGAGTTGCCTCCTTGGTTAATCATTTGTCGCTCTGACTCTTGGTTAACCAGTTGTCGATGTTCGAAATTCAGTTAATGAGTTGCCTCCTTGGTTAATCATTTGTCGCTCTGGCTTTTGGTTAACCAGTTGTCGATGTTCAAAATTTCAGTTAATGAGCTGCTCTTATGTTCTATGATTTCCTACCTTGACAACTCATTAACCAGTGTTTCAAACAATGCACCAGGCCATTTGACGACCCCAACTCGGTTCCACAAGCGGGAAAGCAGCACCCCAAGGCCCGGTAAGGGGGCCGAATACATTCCCATCGTGAATTCCGTCCCAAATGTGAATGACAAGTTTTCAGTTAATCAGTTGCCTGCTTGGTTACTCATTTGTCGCTCTGACATTTGGTTAACCAGTTGTCGATGTTCAAAATTTCAGTTAATGAGTTGCCTCTTTGAAATTTCAGTTAATGAGTTGGCCCTTTGGTTACTCATTTGTCCCTGTGTCTTTTGGTTACCCAGTTGTCGATGTTCGAAATTCAGTTAATGAGTTGCCTCCTTGGTTACTCATTTGTCGCTCTGACTCTTGGTTAACCAGTTGTCGATGTTCGAAATTCAGTTAATGAGTTGCCTCCTTGGTTAATCATTTGTCGCTCTGGCTTTTGGTTAACCAGTTGTCGATGTTCAAAATTTCAGTTAATGAGTTGCCTCTTTGAAATTTCAGTTAATGAGTTGGCCCTTTGGTTACTCATTTGTCCCTGTGTCTTTTGGTTAACCAGTTGTCGATGTTCGAAATTCAGTTAATGAGTTGCCTCCTTGGTTAATCATTTGTCGCTCTGGCTTTTGGTTAACCAGTTGTCGATGTTCAAAATTTCAGTTAATGAGTTGCCTCTTTGAAATTTCAGTTAATGAGTTGGCCCTTTGGTTACTCATTTGTCCCTGTGTCTTTTGGTTCACCAGTTGTCGATGTTCGAAATTCAGTTAATGA
This sequence comes from Somniosus microcephalus, assembly GCF_052327205.1. NCBI lineage: Eukaryota > Metazoa > Chordata > Chondrichthyes > Squaliformes > Somniosidae > Somniosus > Somniosus microcephalus. The sequence goes on from NW_028226937.1 coordinate 10,233, forward strand.
GTTGCCTCCTTGGTTAATCATTTGTCGCTCTGGCTTTTGGTTAGCCAGTTGTCGATGTTCAAAATTTCAGTTAATGAGCTGCTCTTATGTTCTATGATTTCCTACCTTGACAACTCATTAACCAGTGTTTCAAACAATGCACCAGGCCATTTGACGACCCCAACTCGGTTCCACAAGCGGGAAAGCAGCACCCCAAGGCCCGGTAAGGGGGCCGAATACATTCCCATCGTGAATTCCGTCCCAAATGTGAATGACAAGTTTTCAGTTAATCAGTTGCCTGCTTGGTTACTCATTTGTCGCTCTGACATTTGGTTAACCAGTTGTCGATGTTCAAAATTTCAGTTAATGAGTTGCCTCTTTGAAATTTCAGTTAATGAGTTGGCCCTTTGGTTACTCATTTGTCCCTGTGTCTTTTGGTTACCCAGTTGTCGATGTTCGAAATTCAGTTAATGAGTTGCCTCCTTGGTTAATCATTTGTCGCTCTGACTCTTGGTTAACCAGTTGTCGATGTTCGAAATTCAGTTAATGAGTTGCCTCCTTGGTTAATCATTTGTCGCTCTGGCTTTTGGTTAACCAGTTGTCGATGTTCAAAATTTCAGTTATTGAGTTGCCTCTTTGAAATTTCAGTTAATGAGTTGGCCCTTTGGTTACTCATTTGTCCCTGTGTCTTTTGGTTAACCAGTTGTCGATGTTCGAAATTCAGTTAATGAGTTGCCTCCTTGGTTAATCATTTGTCGCTCTGGCTTTTGGTTAACCAGTTGTCGATGTTCAAAATTTCAGTTAATGAGTTGCCTCTTTGAAATTTCAGTTAATGAGTTGGCCCTTTGGTTACTCATTTGTCCCTGTGTCTTTTGGTTAACCAGTTGTCGATGTTCGAAATTCAGTTAATGAGTTGCCTCCTTGGTTAATCATTTGTCGCTCTGGCTTTTGGTTAACCAGTTGTCGATGTTCAAAATTTCAGTTAATGAGCTGCTCTTATGTTCTATGATTTCCGACCTTGACAACTCATTAACCAGTGTTTCAAACAATGCACCAGGCCATTTGACGACCCCAACTCGGTTCCACAAGCGGGAAAGCAGCACCCCAAGGCCCGGTAAGGGGGCCGAATACATTCCCATCGTGAATTCCGTCCCAAATGTGAATGACAAGTTTTCAGTTAATCAGTTGCCTGCTTGGTTACTCATTTGTCGCTCTGACATTTGGTTAACCAGTTGTCGATGTTCAAATTTCAGTTAATGAGTAGCCTCTTTGAAATTTCAGTTAATGAGTTGGCCCTTTGGTTACTCATTTGTCCCTGTGTCTTTTGGTTACCCAGTTGTCGATGTTCGAAATTCAGTTAATGAGTTGCCTCCTTGGTTAATCATTTGTCGCCCTGACTCTTGGTTAACCAGTTGTCGATGTTCGAAATTCAGTTACTGAGTTGCCTCCTTGGTTAATCATTTGTCGCTCTGACTCTTGGTTAACCAGTTGTCGATGTTCAAAATTTCAGTTAATGAGCTGCTCTTATGTTCTATGATTTCCTACCTTGACAACTCATTAACCAGTGTTTCAAACAATGCACCAGGCCATTTGACGACCCCAACTCGGTTCCACAAGCGGGAAAGCAGCACCCCAAGGCCCGGTAAGGGGGCCGAATACATTCCCATCGTGAATTCCGTCACAAATGTGAATGACAAGTTTTCAGTTAATCAGTTGCCTGCTTGGTTACTCATTTGTCGCTCTGACATTTGGTTAACCAGTTGTCGATGTTCAAATTTCAGTTAATGAGTAGCCTCTTTGAAATTTCAGTTAATGAGTTGGCCCTTTGGTTACTCATTTGTCCCTGTGTCTTTTGGTTACCCAGTTGTCGATGTTCGAAATTCAGTTAATGAGTTGCCTCCTTGGTTAATCATTTGTCGCTCTGACTCTTGGTTAACCAGTTGTCGATGTTCGAAATTCAGTTAATGAGTTGCCTCCTTGGTTAATCATTTGTCGCTCTGGCTTTTGGTTAACCAGTTGTCGATGTTCAAAATTTCAGTTAATGAGCTGCTCTTATGTTCTATGATTTCCTACCTTGACAACTCATTAACCAGTGTTTCAAACAATGCACCAGGCCATTTGACGACCCCAACTCGGTTCCACAAGCGGGAAAGCAGCACCCCAAGGCCCGGTAAGGGGGCCGAATACATTCCCATCGTGAATTCCGTCCCAAATGTGAATGACAAGTTTTCAGTTAATCAGTTGCCTGCTTGGTTACTCATTTGTCGCTCTGACATTTGGTTAACCAGTTGTCGATGTTCAAAATTTCAGTTAATGAGTTGCCTCTTTGAAATTTCAGTTAATGAGTTGGCCCTTTGGTTACTCATTTGTCCCTGTGTCTTTTGGTTACCCAGTTGTCGATGTTCGAAATTCAGTTAATGAGTTGCCTCCTTGGTTACTCATTTGTCGCTCTGACTCTTGGTTAACCAGTTGTCGATGTTCGAAATTCAGTTAATGAGTTGCCTCCTTGGTTAATCATTTGTCGCTCTGGCTTTTGGTTAACCAGTTGTCGATGTTCAAAATTTCAGTTAATGAGTTGCCTCTTTGAAATTTCAGTTAATGAGTTGGCCCTTTGGTTACTCATTTGTCCCTGTGTCTTTTGGTTAACCAGTTGTCGATGTTCGAAATTCAGTTAATGAGTTGCCTCCTTGGTTAATCATTTGTCGCTCTGGCTTTTGGTTAACCAGTTGTCGATGTTCAAAATTTCAGTTAATGAGTTGCCTCTTTGAAATTTCAGTTAATGAGTTGGCCCTTTGGTTACTCATTTGTCCCTGTGTCTTTTGGTTCACCAGTTGTCGATGTTCGAAATTCAGTTAATGAGTTGCCTCCTTGGTTAATCATTTGTCGCTCTGGCTTTTGGTTAGCCAGTTGTCGATGTTCAAAATTTCAGTTAATGAGCTGCTCTTATGTTCTATGATTTCCTACCTTGACAACTCATTAACCAGTGTTTCAAACAATGCACCAGGCCATTTGACGACCCCAACTCGGTTCCACAAGCGGGAAAGCAGCACCCCAAGGCCCGGTAAGGGGGCCGAATACATTCCCATCGTGAATTCCGTCCCAAATGTGAATGACAAGTTTTCAGTTAATCAGTTGCCTGCTTGGTTACTCATTTGTCGCTCTGACATTTGGTTAACCAGTTGTCGATGTTCAAAATTTCAGTTAATGAGTTGCCTCTTTGAAATTTCAGTTAATGAGTTGGCCCTTTGGTTACTCATTTGTCCCTGTGTCTTTTGGTTACCCAGTTGTCGATGTTCGAAATTCAGTTAATGAGTTGCCTCCTTGGTTAATCATTTGTCGCTCTGACTCTTGGTTAACCAGTTGTCGATGTTCGAAATTCAGTTAATGAGTTGCCTCCTTGGTTAATCATTTGTCGCTCTGGCTTTTGGTTAACCAGTTGTCGATGTTCAAAATTTCAGTTAATGAGTTGCCTCTTTGAAATTTCAGTTAATGAGTTGGCCCTTTGGTTACTCATTTGTCCCTGTGTCTTTTGGTTAACCAGTTGTCGATGTTCGAAATTCAGTTAATGAGTTGCCTCCTTGGTTAATCATTTGTCGCTCTGGCTTTTGGTTAACCAGTTGTCGATGTTCAAAATTTCAGTTAATGAGTTGCCTCTTTGAAATTTCAGTTAATGAGTTGGCCCTTTGGTTACTCATTTGTCCCTGTGTCTTTTGGTTAACCAGTTGTCGATGTTCGAAATTCAGTTAATGAGTTGCCTCCTTGGTTAATCATTTGTCGCTCTGGCTTTTGGTTAACCAGTTGTCGATGTTCAAAATTTCAGTTAATGAGCTGCTCTTATGTTCTATGATTTCCGACCTTGACAACTCATTAACCAGTGTTTCAAACAATGCACCAGGCCATTTGACGACCCCAACTCGGTTCCACAAGCGGGAAAGCAGCACCCCAAGGCCCGGTAAGGGGGCCGAATACATTCCCATCGTGAATTCCGTCCCAAATGTGAATGACAAGTTTTCAGTTAATCAGTTGCCTGCTTGGTTACTCATTTGTCGCTCTGACATTTGGTTAACCAGTTGTCGATGTTCAAATTTCAGTTAATGAGTAGCCTCTTTGAAATTTCAGTTAATGAGTTGGCCCTTTGGTTACTCATTTGTCCCTGTGTCTTTTGGTTACCCAGTTGTCGATGTTCGAAATTCAGTTAATGAGTTGCCTCCTTGGTTAATCATTTGTCGCTCTGACTCTTGGTTAACCAGTTGTCGATGTTCGAAATTCAGTTAATGAGTTGCCTCCTTGGTTAATCATTTGTCGCTCTGGCTTTTGGTTAACCAGTTGTCGATGTTCAAAATTTCAGTTAATGAGCTGCTCTTATGTTCTATGATTTCCTACCTTGACAACTCATTAACCAGTGTTTCAAACAATGCACCAGGCCATTTGACGACCCCAACTCGGTTCCACAAGCGGGAAAGCAGCACCCCAAGGCCCGGTAAGGGGGCCGAATACATTCCCATCGTGAATTCCGTCCCAAATGTGAATGACAAGTTTTCAGTTAATCAGTTGCCTGCTTGGTTACTCATTTGTCGCTCTGACATTTGGTTAACCAGTTGTCGATGTTCAAAATTTCAGTTAATGAGTTGCCTCTTTGAAATTTCAGTTAATGAGTTGGCCCTTTGGTTACTCATTTGTCCCTGTGTCTTTTGGTTACCCAGTTGTCGATGTTCGAAATTCAGTTAATGAGTTGCCTCCTTGGTTACTCATTTGTCGCTCTGACTCTTGGTTAACCAGTTGTCGATGTTCGAAATTCAGTTAATGAGTTGCCTCCTTGGTTAATCATTTGTCGCTCTGGCTTTTGGTTAACCAGTTGTCGATGTTCAAAATTTCAGTTAATGAGTTGCCTCTTTGAAATTTCAGTTAATGAGTTGGCCCTTTGGTTACTCATTTGTCCCTGTGTCTTTTGGTTAACCAGTTGTCGATGTTCGAAATTCAGTTAATGAGTTGCCTCCTTGGTTAATCATTTGTCGCTCTGGCTTTTGGTTAACCAGTTGTCGATGTTCAAAATTTCAGTTAATGAGTTGCCTCTTTGAAATTTCAGTTAATGAGTTGGCCCTTTGGTTACTCATTTGTCCCTGTGTCTTTTGGTTCACCAGTTGTCGATGTTCGAAATTCAGTTAATGAGTTGCCTCCTTGGTTAATCATTTGTCGCTCTGGCTTTTGGTTAGCCAGTTGTCGATGTTCAAAATTTCAGTTAATGAGCTGCTCTTATGTTCTATGATTTCCTACCTTGACAACTCATTAACCAGTGTTTCAAACAATGCACCAGGCCATTTGACGACCCCAACTCGGTTCCACAAGCGGGAAAGCAGCACCCCAAGGCCCGGTAAGGGGGCCGAATACATTCCCATCGTGAATTCCGTCCCAAATGTGAATGACAAGTTTTCAGTTAATCAGTTGCCTGCTTGGTTACTCATTTGTCGCTCTGACATTTGGTTAACCAGTTGTCGATGTTCAAAATTTCAGTTAATGAGTTGCCTCTTTGAAATTTCAGTTAATGAGTTGGCCCTTTGGTTACTCATTTGTCCCTGTGTCTTTTGGTTACCCAGTTGTCGATGTTCGAAATTCAGTTAATGAGTTGCCTCCTTGGTTAATCATTTGTCGCTCTGACTCTTGGTTAACCAGTTGTCGATGTTCGAAATTCAGTTAATGAGTTGCCTCCTTGGTTAATCATTTGTCGCTCTGGCTTTTGGTTAACCAGTTGTCGATGTTCAAAATTTCAGTTATTGAGTTGCCTCTTTGAAATTTCAGTTAATGAGTTGGCCCTTTGGTTACTCATTTGTCCCTGTGTCTTTTGGTTAACCAGTTGTCGATGTTCGAAATTCAGTTAATGAGTTGCCTCCTTGGTTAATCATTTGTCGCTCTGGCTTTTGGTTAACCAGTTGTCGATGTTCAAAATTTCAGTTAATGAGTTGCCTCTTTGAAATTTCAGTTAATGAGTTGGCCCTTTGGTTACTCATTTGTCCCTGTGTCTTTTGGTTAACCAGTTGTCGATGTTCGAAATTCAGTTAATGAGTTGCCTCCTTGGTTAATCATTTGTCGCTCTGGCTTTTGGTTAACCAGTTGTCGATGTTCAAAATTTCAGTTAATGAGCTGCTCTTATGTTCTATGATTTCCGACCTTGACAACTCATTAACCAGTGTTTCAAACAATGCACCAGGCCATTTGACGACCCCAACTCGGTTCCACAAGCGGGAAAGCAGCACCCCAAGGCCCGGTAAGGGGGCCGAATACATTCCCATCGTGAATTCCGTCCCAAATGTGAATGACAAGTTTTCAGTTAATCAGTTGCCTGCTTGGTTACTCATTTGTCGCTCTGACATTTGGTTAACCAGTTGTCGATGTTCAAATTTCAGTTAATGAGTAGCCTCTTTGAAATTTCAGTTAATGAGTTGGCCCTTTGGTTACTCATTTGTCCCTGTGTCTTTTGGTTACCCAGTTGTCGATGTTCGAAATTCAGTTAATGAGTTGCCTCCTTGGTTAATCATTTGTCGCCCTGACTCTTGGTTAACCAGTTGTCGATGTTCGAAATTCAGTTACTGAGTTGCCTCCTTGGTTAATCATTTGTCGCTCTGACATTTGGTTAACCAGTTGTCGATGTTCGAAATTCAGTTAATGAGTTGCCTCCTTGGTTAATCATTTGTCGCTCTGGCTTTTGGTTAACCAGTTGTCGATGTTCAAAATTTCAGTTAATGAGTTGCCTCTTTGAAATTTCAGTTAATGAGTTGGCCCTTTGGTTACTCATTTGTCCCTGTGTCTTTTGGTTATCCAGTTGTCGATGTTCGAAATTCAGTTAATGAGTTGCCTCCTTGGTTAATCATTTGTCGCTCTGGCTTTTGGTTAACCAGTTGTCGATGTTCAAAATTTCAGTTAATGAGCTGCTCTTATGTTCTATGATTTCCGACCTTGACAACTCATTAACCAGTGTTTCAAACAATGCACCAGGCCATTTGACGACCCCAACTCGGTTCCACAAGCGGGAAAGCAGCACCCCAAGGCCCGGTAAGGGGGCCGAATACATTCCCATCGTGAATTCCGTCCCAAATGTGAATGACAAGTTTTCAGTTAATCAGTTGCCTGCTTGGTTACTCATTTGTCGCTCTGACATTTGGTTATCCAGTTGTCGATGTTCAAAATTTCAGTTAATGAGTTGCCTCTTTGAAATTTCAGTTAATGAGTTGGCCCTTTGGTTACTCATTTGTCCCTGTGTCTTTTGGTTACCCAGTTGTCGATGTTCGAAATTCAGTTAATGAGTTGCCTCCTTGGTTAATCATTTGTCGCCCTGACTCTTGGTTAACCAGTTGTCGATGTTCGAAATTCAGTTATTGAGTTGCCTCCTTGGTTAATCATTTGTCGCTCTGACATTTGGTTAACCAGTTGTCGATGTTCGAAATTCAGTTAATGAGTTGCCTCCTTGGTTATTCATTTGTCGCTCTGGCTTTTGGTTAACCAGTTGTCGATGTTCAAAATTTCAGTTAATGAGTTGCCTCTTTGAAATTTCAGTTAATGAGTTGGCCCTTTGGTTACTCATTTGTCCCTGTGTCTTTTGGTTATCCAGTTGTCGATGTTCGAAATTCAGTTAATGAGTTGCCTCCTTGGTTAATCATTTGTCGCTCTGGCTTTTGGTTAACCAGTTGTCGATGTTCAAAATTTCAGTTAATGAGCTGCTCTTATGTTCTATGATTTCCGACCTTGACAACTCATTAACCAGTGTTTCAAACAATGCACCAGGCCATTTGACGACCCCAACTCGGTTCCACAAGCGGGAAAGCAGCACCCCAAGGCCCGGTAAGGGGGCCGAATACATTCCCATCGTGAATTCCGTCCCAAATGTGAATGACAAGTTTTCAGTTAATCAGTTGCCTGCTTGGTTACTCATTTGTCGCTCTGACATTTGGTTATCCAGTTGTCGATGTTCAAAATTTCAGTTAATGAGTTGCCTCTTTGAAATTTCAGTTAATGAGTTGGCCCTTTGGTTACTCATTTGTCCCTGTGTCTTTTGGTTACCCAGTTGTCGATGTTCGAAATTCAGTTAATGAGTTGCCTCCTTGGTTAATCATTTGTCGCCCTGACTCTTGGTTAACCAGTTGTCGATGTTCGAAATTCAGTTATTGAGTTGCCTCCTTGGTTAATCATTTGTCGCTCTGACATTTGGTTAACCAGTTGTCGATGTTCGAAATTCAGTTAATGAGTTGCCTCCTTGGTTATTCATTTGTCGCTCTGGCTTTTGGTTAACCAGTTGTCGATGTTCAAAATTTCAGTTAATGAGTTGCCTCTTTGAAATTTCAGTTAATGAGTTGGCCCTTTGGTTACTCATTTGTCCCTGTGTCTTTTGGTTAACCAGTTGTCGATGTTCGAAATTCAGTTAATGAGTTGCCTCCTTGGTTAATCATTTGTCGCTCTGACTCTTGGTTAACCAGTTGTCGATGTTCGAAATTCAGTTAATGAGTTGCCTCCTTGGTTAATCATTTGTCGCTCTGACTTTTGGTTATCCAGTTGTCGATGTTCGAAATTCAGTTAATGAGTTGCCTCCTTGGTTAATCATTTGTCGCTCTGGCTTTTGGTTAACCAGTTGTCGATGTTCAAAATTTCAGTTAATGAGCTGCTCTTATGTTCTATGATTTCCGACCTTGACAACTCATTAACCAGTGTTTCAAACAATGCACCAGGCCATTTGACGACCCCAACTCGGTTCCACAAGCGGGAAAGCAGCACCCCCAAGCCCCGGTAAGGCGGCCGAATACATTCCCATCCTGAATTCCGTCCCAAATGTGAATGACAAGTTTTCAGTTAATCATTTGCCACCTTGGTTCATCATTTGCCACTCTGACTTTTGGTTTCCCAGTTGTCAGTTTTCACATTTCAGTTACTGAGTTGACTTTGTCTTTCTCACTCTGTGTATCTCTATCTTCTCTCTGTCTCTCTCAGTGTATGCGAGTGTCTGTGTGTGTTCCACTGCCGCCCGGCCAACCGGGTCCAAAGGCCCGCCACGTTACACACGAAAAACCCCGGTCTCGCTTCGGAGCGACGGGCACCCGGCTTCTCGGTGTCGGACCGACTCCGTTCAGATACCGCTGGATGCCCCTTGCCCCTGGCTTGCTCTGGCAGCCGGCGCGTGCAGGCCGCCCCCTGCCCCGCCGTCTCAGTGGTCGGAAAGCGGTCTCCAGCCAACGGCTGTACCTCGGCCGCGGAAAGAGGCAGCTACACAAGCGAGGCACTGCTCTGTGCGGCCCCGCCACCCCGTTCAGCTGCCGTTGTCCCCGACCGGATCGGACTTTCCTTCCCGAAGTTATCCCCGATAAGCTGCCGCTGACCGACGGCCCGTCAGCCGCTGCGGGACGGCGACACTTTCCCGAACTCGCCCGGGGCCACTTCGGCAATATAGTGTGCGCCGGAGCCGGGGCTTTCCAACGAGCCATCCCCGAACGAAATCGGACACGGGAGTCGGGAGCGACAGGCGTTCGACTGGTGCCGGGCAACCGGGTCCAAACGCCCGCCTTGTTAAACACACGTACACCCCAGGCTCGATTCGGAGCGACGGGCACCCGGCTTCCCGGTGTCGGACCGACTCCGTTCAGATACCGTTGGATGCCCCTTGCCCCTGGCTTGCTCTGGCAGCCGGCGCGTGCAGGCCGCCCCCCGCCCCGCCGTCTCAGTGGTCGGAAAGTGGTCTCCAGCCAACGGCTGTACCTCGGCCGGGGAAAGGGGCAGCTACACAAGCCAGGCACTGGTCTGTGCGGGCCCGCCACCCCGTTCGGCTGCCGTTGATCCGGACCGGATCGGACTTTCCCTCCCGAAGTTATGCCCGATAAGCTGCCGCTCACCGGCGGCCCGTCAGCCGCTGCGGGATGGCGACACTTTGCCGAACTTGCCGGGGTCCAGGCCGATAATATAGTGTGCGCCAGCGCCGGGGCTTTCCAACGAGCCCTCCCTGACCGAAATCGGACACGGGAGTCCAGAGCGATAGGCGTTCGACTGCCGGCCGGCCAAACACAGGCAATCCCCCGCCGTTGCGGACCCGCTCCAGGACAACCGGGTCCAAACGCCCGCCTCGTTACACGCACGAAAACACCGGGCTCGATTCGGAGCGACGGGCACCCGGCTTCCCGGTGTCGGACCGACTCCGTTCCGGTACCCTTGGATGCCCCTTGCCCCTGGCTTGCTAGGACAGCCGGCGCGTCAAGGTGGGCCCCCGCGGCTCCGGCTCAGCAGTCGGAAAGCGGTCTCCAGCCAACGGCTGTACCTCGGCCGGGGAAAGGGGCAGCTACACAAGCCCGCTACTGGTCTGTGCGGCCCCGCCACCCCGTTCAGTGGCAGTTGACCCCGACCGGATCGGACTTTCCTTCCCGAAGTTATCCCCGATAAGCTGCCGCTGACCGACGGGGCGGCAGCCGGTACGGGTCGCCGACACTTTCCCGAATTTGCCGGGATCCAGTCCGATAATATAGTGTGCGCCAGCGCCGGGGCTTTCCAATGAGCCCTCCCTGACCGAAATCGGACACGGGAGTCCGGAGCCAAAGGCGTTCGACTGCCGGCCGGCCAAACTCAGGCAACCTCCCGCCGTTGCGGACCCGCTCCCGGACAACCGGGTCCAAACGCCCGCCCTGTTACACGCACGAAAACACCGGGCTCGATTCGGAGCGACGGGCACCCGGCTTCCCGGTGTCGGACCGACTCCGTTCCGGTACCACTGGATGCCCCTTGCCCCTGGCTTGCTAGGACAGCCGGCGCGTCAAGGTGGGCCCCCGCGGCTCCGGCCCAGCAGTCGGAAAGCGGTCTCCAGCCAACGGCTGTACCTCGGCCGGGCCAAGCGGCAGCTGCACAAGCCCGCTACTGGTCTGTGCGGCCCCCCCACCCCGTTCAGTAGCAGTTCACCCCAACCGGATCGGACTTTCCGTCCCGAAGTTATCCCCGATAAGCTGCCGCTGACCGACGGGGCGGCAGCCGCTACGGGACTGCGACACTTTCCCGAACTTGCCGGGGTCCAGGCCGATAATATAGTGTGCGCCAGCGCCGGGGCTTTCCAACGAGCCCTCCCTGACCGAAATCGGACACGGGAGTCCGGAGCCAAAGGCGTTCGACTGCCGGCCGGCCAAACACAGGCAACCTCCCGCCGTTGCGGACCCGCTCCCGGACAACCGGGTCCAAACGCCCGCCCTGTTACACGCACGAAAACACCGGGCTCGATTCGGAGCGACGGGCACCCGGCTTCCCGGTGTCGGACCGACTCCGTTCCGGTACCACTGGATGCCCCTTGCCCCTGGCTTGCTAGTACAGCCGGCGCGTCAAGGTGGGCCCCCGCGGCTCCGGCTCAGCAGTCGGAAAGCGGTCTCCAGCCAACGGCCGTACCTCGGCCGGGCCAAGCGGCAGCTGCACAAGCCCGCTACTGGTCTGTGCGGCCCCCCCACCCCGTTCAGTCGCAGTTCACCCCAACCGGATCGGACTTTCCGTCCCGAAGTTATCCCCGATAAGCTGCCGCTGACCGACGGGGCGGCAGCCGCTACGGGACTGCGACACTTTCCCGAACTTGCCGGGGTCCAGGCCGATAATATAGTGTGCGCCAGCGCCGGGGCTTTCCAACGAGCCCTCCCTGACCGAAATCGGACACGGGAGTCCGGAGCGAAAGGCGTTCGACTGCCGGCCGGCCAAACCCAGGCAATCTCCCGCCGTTGCGGACCCGCTCCGGACAACCGG
>NW_028226938.1:0-21950 GCF_052327205.1 Somniosus microcephalus
GTCTGTCTGTTCTGTCAGAATTTTATAAGTTTCAATGAGATCCCCTCTCATTCTTGTAAACTCCAGAGAGTACAATCCCAATCGACCAAATCTCTCCTCATACATTATTCCTACCATCCCAGGTGTCAGCCTGGTGAATCTTCGCTGAACTCCTTCCATGGCAAGAACATCCTTCCTCAGATAAGTCGACTAAAACTGCACACAATACTCAAGATGTGGTTTCACCAAGGCCCTGTATAACTGCAGCAAGACATCCTTGTTCCTGTATTCAAACCCTTTCGCTATGAAGGCCAACATACCATTTGCCTTCTTAACCGCCTGCTGCAGCTGCATGCTAACCTTGAGCGATTGGTGCACAGGACACCCAGGTCTCTTTGCACTTCCCCTTCACCCAATCTATTGCCATTCAGATAGTAATCTGCCTTCCTATTTTTGCCACCAAAGTGGATAACTTCACATTTATTCACGTTATATTGCATCTGCCATGCTTTTTGCACAATCCCCCAACCTGTCCAAATCATCCTGGAGATTCTCGGCATCCTCCTCACAGCACACACGCCCACTAGGCTTTGTTTCGTCTGTAAATTTGGAGATATCACATGGACTTCCCTTGTCTAGATCATTACCATATATTTTAAATAGCTTGGGTCGAAGGACCGATCCCTGCGTTACCCCACTAGTCACTGCCTGCCACTCGGAAAAAGACCCGTTTATTCCAACTCTTTGCTTTCTGTCTGCCAACCAGTTCTCTATCCAAGTCAATACCTTGCCCCCAATCCCATGTGCCTTAACTTTACACGCTAATCTCTTATGTGGGACCTTATCGACAGCTTTCTGGAAGTCCAAATACATCACATCCACTGGTTCTACCTTATTTTTTTACCAGTTACATCCTCAAAAAACTCCAGTGGATTAGTCAAGCACGATTTACCTTTTGTAAATCCATGTTGATTTTGTCCAACCTTGTCACTGCTTTCCAAGTGCTCTGCTGTTACATCTTTTATAATGGACTCTAGCATTTTCCCCACTACCAATGTCAGGCTTACCAGTCTGTAATTCCCCGTTTTCTCTCCACCAAATTTTTGAATAGTGCGGTAACATTAGCTACCTTCCAATCAATGGGAACTGTTCCAGAGTCCGTCGAATGTTGGAAGATGATCAGCGATGCATCTATTATTTCTAGGGCCACTTCCTTAAGTATCCTAGGATGTAGGTTATCAGGCCCTGGGGATTTATCGGTCTTCAATCCCATGAATTTCCCTAACACCATTTCCGGCATATACTGATTTCTTTCAGTTCCTCCATTTCATCAGACTCTATGTTCCCCGACATCTCTAGGAGGTTATTTGTTTCCTCCTTTTTGAAGACAGAACCAAAATATGTATTTAATTGGTGTGCCATTTCTTTACTCCCCATTATAAATTCCCCTGATTCTGACTGCAAGGGACCTACGCTTGACTTCGCCAATCTTTTTCTCTTCAGAAATCTATAAAATCTTTTACAGTCAGTTTTTATGTTCCCTGAAAACTTACTCTCATATTCTAATTTCCCTTTCTTAATTAATCCCTTTGTCCTCCTTTGTTGAATCCTAAATTGCTCCCAATCCTCAGGATTACTGCTTTTTCTGGCCAATTTATATGTCCTCTCCTTGGATCTTATGCTATCCCTAATTTCCCTTGTTAGCTACGGTTGCTTCACCTTTTTTGCTTTATTTTTATGCCAAACTGGGATGTACAAATTCTGTAGTTTGTCCATGTGGCCTTTGAATGTGTGCCATTGCCTATCCACCGTCAACCCTTTGAGTGCCATTCCCCAATCAATCCTACCCAACTCGCACCTCAGACCATCATAGTTTTCTTTATTTACATTTAGGACACTAGTCTATAGGTCGACTATTTCATTCTCCATCTTAATGAAGAATTCGATCATTTTATAATCGCTCCGACCCAAGGGGCCTCGTACAACAAGATTGCTAATTAATCCTTTCTCGTTACATCTAGTCTGTCTGTCCTGTTAGAATTGTATAAGTTTCAATGAGATCCCCTCTCAATCTTCTAAACTCTAGCGAATATGAGCCTAATCGACCGAATCTCTCTTCATACATCATTACTTCCATTCCAGGTATCAGGCTAGTGAATCTTCGCTGCACTCCCTGCATGGCAAGAACATCCTTCCACAGATAAGGCGACCAAAACTGCACACAATACTCAAGGTGTGGTCTCACCAAGGCGTGTAGAACTGCAGCAAGAGATCTTTGCTCCTGTACTCGAATCCTCTCACTATGAAGGACAGCATACCATTTGCCTTCTTAACCGCCTGCTGCACCTGCATGCTGACCTTCAGCAATTGGTGCACAACGACACACAGTTCTCGCTGGACTTCCCATTTTTCCAATCTATTGCTGTTCAGATAATGATCTGCCTTCCGGTTTTTGCCACCAAAGTGGAGAACCTCGCATTTATCCACATTATACTGCATCTGCCATGCATCAGCCCAATAGCCCAACCTGTCCAAATCATACTGCAGTTTCTCTGCATCCTCCTCATAGCACACACGCCCACCCAGCTTTGTGCCTTCTGCCAACTTGAAGATATTACATCTAGTTTCCTCGTCTAGATCATTAATATATATTGTGAATAACTGGGATCCTAGCATTGGTCACTGCCTGCCACTTGGAAAAAGACCTGTTTATTCCAATTAATTGCTTCCCGTCTGCCAACCAGTTTTCTATTCAAGTCAGTACCTTACCCCCAGTCCCATGTGCGTTAACTTTGCATGTTAGTCTCTTATGCGGGTCCATATCAAAAGCCTTCTGAAAGTCCAAATGCACCACATCCACGGGTTGCCGCTTATCTATTCTACCAGTTACGTCCTGAAAACATTCCAGTAGATTAGTCAAGCATGATTTACCTTTTGTAAATCGATTTTGACTTTGTCCGATCTTGTCACTGTTTTCCACGTGCTCTGCTATTACATTTTTATAATGGAATCTAGCATTTTCCCCACTACATATGTAAGGCTTACCGGTCTATACTTCCCCGTTTTTCTCTACCACCTTTTTTAAATAGTGGGGATACATCAGCTAACCTCCAGTCCACGGGAACTGTTCCAGGGTCGATCGAATTTTGGAAGATGACCAGCATTGCATCTATTGTTTCTTGAGCCTCTTCCTTAAGTACCCTAGGATGTAGACTATCACACCCTGGGGATTTATCAGCCTTCAATCCCATCAATTTCCCTAACACCATTTCCCTACAAATACTGATATCATTCTGTTCCTCACTCTCATTAGACCCTTTGTTACCTGACATCTCTGAGAGTTTATTTGTGTCCTCCTTTGTGAAGACAGAACCAAAGTATAAATTTAATTGGTCTTCCATGTCTTTGTTCCCCATTATAAATTCCCCTGATTCTGATTGCAAGGGACCTACGCTTGAATTTACCAATCGTTTTATCTTCTCATATCTATAGAAGCTTTTACAGTCAGTTTTTATGTTCCCCGAAAGCTTACTCTCATACTCTATTTCCCCTTCTTAATTAATCCCATTGTCCTCCTTTGCTGAATCCTAAACTATTCCCAATCCTCAGGGTTTTTCTGGCCAATGTATGTGGTCTCTCCTTGGATCTTATGCTATCCCTAATTTCCCTTGTTAGCCAATGTTGAGTCACCTTTATTGTTTTATTTTTATGCCAAACAGGGATGAACAAATTCTGCACTTCATCCATGTGATCTTTCAATGTTTGCCATTGCCTATTCACCGTCAACCCTTTAAGTAACCTTCCCCAATCCATCCTCGCCAACTCACGCCTCATACAATCGTAGTTTCCTTTATTTAAATTCATTACACATGTTTCTGAATCAAATACATCACTCTCCATCTTAATGAAGAATTATATCATATTATGATCGCTCCTCCCGAAGGGGCCTCGCACAACAAGATTGCTAATTAATCGTTTCTCATTACATAATACCCAGTCTAGAATGTCCCGATCTCTAGTTGGTTCCTCGACACATTGGTCCAGGAAACCATCCCGCATACACTAGGAATTCCTGTTCCACAGTATTGTTACTAAGTTAGTTAGACCAATCTATATGTAGATTAAAGTCACCCATGATAACTGCTGTGACCTTATTGCATGCATCTCTAATTTCCCGTTTAATGCCATCCCCAACTTCAGCATTACTGTTTCGGGGTCTGTATCTAACTCCCACTAACTTTTTCCGCCCCTTGGTATTTCTCAGCTTTACCCATACAGATTCCACATCATCAGAGCAAATATCCTTCCGGACTATTGTGATAATCTCCTCTTTAACCAGCAATGCTACCCCATCACCTTTTACTTTCTGCCTGTCCTTCCTGAATATTGAATACCCCTGGATGCTGAATTCCCAGCCTTGGTCACCCTGGAGCCTTGTCGCTATACTCCCAATTATATCATACCTGTTTACATCTATTTGCGCAGCTAATTCTTCCACCTTATTACGAATGTTCCTCGCATTAAGACACAAAGGCTTAAGGCTTGTTTTTTTAACCATCTTAGACTTTTAGAATTTTTGTTTACTGCAGCCATGTTTGATTTACACCCTTGACCTCTCTGACTTCCACTTTTGCTTTTCTCCTTCCTGTCTTTTGCTTCCATCCTTGCTTCTGTTTCCTCTGTCTCCCTGCACAGGTTCCCAACCCCCTGCTATTTTAGTTTAAAACCTCCCCAACTGCACTAGCAAACACTCCCCCTAGCACATCGGTCCTGCTCCTGCCCAGGTGCAAATCATCTAGTATATACTGGTCCCACCTCCCCCAGAACCGGTTCCAATGTCCCAGGAATTTGAATCGCTCCCCCTTGCACCATTCCTCTAGCCACATGTTCATCTGACATATCCTTCTATTTCTACTCTGACTAGCACGTGGCACTGGTAGCAATCCTGAGATTACTACCTTTGAGGTCCTAGCTTTTAATTTACCTCCTAACTCCCTATATTAAGCTTTTAGGACCTCGTCCCGTTTTGTACCTATATCGTTTGCACCTATATGTACCACGACAACTGGCTGTTCACCCTTCCCCTCCAAAATGCCCTGCAGCCGCTCCAAGACATCCTTCACCCTTGCACCAGGGAGGGAACATACCATCCTGGAGTCTCGTTTGCGGCCGCAGAAACGCCTATCTACTCCCCTTACAATAGAATCCCCTATCACTATAGCTATCTCGCTCTTTTTCCTCCCGTCCCGTGCAGCAGAACCACTCATGGTGCCAGGAAGTTGGTTGCTGCTGCCTTCCCCCGATAAGCCATCCTCCCCTACAATATCCCAAGCGGTATATCTCTTTGAGAGGGGGATGGCCACAGGGGATCACTGCACTACCTGACTGCACCTACTACTCTGCCTGGTGGTCACCCACTCCCTTCCTGCCTTTGCACCCTTTACCTGCGGTGTGACCAACTGATTAAACGTGATATCCATGACGCCCTCAGCATCACGAATGCTCCAGTATGTATCCATTCACAGCTCCAGCGCCGCAATGTGGTCTGTCAGTAGCTGCAGCTGGATACACTTCTTGCACATATGGTCATCAGGGACAAAGGAAGTTTCGCTGATTTCCCACATAGTGCAGGAGGAGCATGCCACAGGGCCGAGTTGTGCTGCCATGACTTATCTTTTAATTAATTTAAATTAAATCAATACCAACAATTAAACTACAATTAAATGATATAGTCAAGGGCGCATGTTTCCTAGCACTCCCCGCTACACAACAGAGACCACAGCAAATATAATCACAAAATTAAGACTTTCTAAACTTTATGAACCTCAACTGTCCAGCTACAGAGTAGTATAAGTACTCACGCAATCAGCTGCTTCCTCCTACCCGCGTCACGTTCAGAATCATGACATGGCTCTGGAGCGCCGCCACCAGTCTGTGAGATTGGTAAGCCTCTTTGAAAAAGCCTGGGAAAGTGAGCTTATATACCCACTGAAACTCCGCTCTCACCACTCCCGACAAAGGCCTCTGTAAAAAGCCCACAAAAGTGAGTTTAAATATTCACTGAGTCTCCGCTCTCACTGTTCCTGACAAATGGAGTGGAGATGTGGAAGACCGACCAGAAAAACACCAAGGAGGACACCAATACATAATTCATCTCTCCATCTCCCGAAGCAGCATAATTGACCAATCTGAGTGTTGAGTTACACCACTGAGTTAAAGGTTGTACAAATCTCTCTGTGAAAACTTGTATTATTAAGTTAATAAAACGATTTGTTTGAAAAGTTTAAAGCTTTGGTTGATCTTAGCTCTGATTATCCTAAAGAGTGAAGAGAGGTAAAATAAAAACCCGACAGATCCTTCCGGCAAAATCACATTTTCCTCCCAAGCATGCTACACTTAGCTCATGGCAAGGCTCAAATTACTAATATATAGGTGGAATGGAATACCCTGTCGGACTATGGGGGAGAGCAGCAGAGTGATGCACGGTCTGTTAACTCACTGGGCGAAACTTTTTCTTCTCTGCTCTGAATCAAGCTTAAAACCGACCATTAAAACCGATGGTCATTCGTACTAATCCATTGTGCTCTGGCCGCATGGGTGTGAATCGCTATCCTCATTATTGTTGGCCACACGGGGCTTTTGAGTCTGTGCCTCTGCGCTCTTCATGCGACTACAAAAATAAACATGGACTCATTGCATAAACGGAGAACAGAGATCGCGAATCGCAGATACACTTTTTCCTCTCTCTTCCTTCCTCTGAGATTGAAACCCACTGAAAGACTACCGGGAAAACAAATGATTAGAGAGCCGAAACATAACTTTAACTTTTAGGAACAAATGTAATTTCAAAAGATTTTATCCACATCAATGTCCAGGTTATCTGTTTTTATTGTCTTTCGTCGAGAGATAAATAATGGGCAGTGCACTGGGGAGAAATCCTCATTCTTTTCAAAATAGTGCAATGGTACCTGAGGCTTCGGTGTAATGTCTTTTCAGAAGACGGTACCGTCGACAGTGCAGCACACCATCAGTACTGCAATTGAGTGTCAGCCTGGACTTTGAGCTCAAGTCTCTGGAGTTTGGTTTGAGTTTGCTACCGCTGAGCCACGGCTGACACCTAAACTCAGTTCATTCGGCTCGAGTGAAATGGCAAAGACAAAAAAATGACAGTGGACTAAATCTTCAACTTGGAGCCCACGAATAAACTGTTTAAAAGGGATGTGCTGTCAGTCCCGGATCATACTGTGTCTGTTTAAAAGGAATGTGCTGCCAGTCCCGGATCATTCTGTGTCTGTTTAAAAGGGATGTGCTGTCAGGCCCGGATCATTCTGTGTCTGTTTAAAAGGGATGTGCTGTCAGTCCCCGATCATTCTGTCTCTGTTTAAAAAGGATGTGCTGCCAGTCTCGTGTCATTCTGTGTCTGCGTAAAAGGGATAAGGGATGTCCTGTCAGTCTCCGATCATTCTGTGGCTGTTTAAACGGGATGTGCTGTCAGTCTCGGATCATTCAGTGTCTGTTTAGGGATGTGCTGTCAGACCCGGATCATTCTCTGTCTGTTTAAAAGGGATGTGCTGCCAGTCTCGTGTCATTCTGTGTCTGTTTAAAAGGGGTGTGCTGTCAGTCACGGATCATTCTGTATCTATTTAAAAGGGATGTGCTGTCAGTCCCGAATCATTCTGTGTCTGTTTAAAAGGGATGTGCTGTCATTCCTGGATCATTCTTTATCTGTTGAAAGAGTTTGTTTACCTGACATGCATCATACAACCTCTTTTCTGTTTAAACAAGAACGAGGTTGTATGATGCGTGTCAGGTGAATTCTTCAAGGCAGAATCAGACCAAGTATAATAAGTTGAGAGGGGATGTGAAGATAAAAATAAGAACAGCAAAGAGAGAATATGAGAGTAGAATGGCGTGAAACATAAAAGTGAACCCAAAAATCTACTACCGGCATGTAAACATTAAGTGGGTAGTAAGAGGCGGGGTGCGGCCTATTAGAGACAAAGAAGGTGATATATAACTAGAAGCGCGGGGCAAGGCTAGAATACATAATGAATACTTTGTATCGGTGTTTACCAAAAAGTTGGATGCCGACAAATTATCGGTCAAAGTGGAAAATATAGAAGCAATGGAAGGGGTGAAAATTGATCGACAGGATGTCCTGGAAAGGCTGTGTCTGCTTAGAGTGGACAAGTCACCTGGTCCAGATGGTTTCCATCCCAGGTTGCTAAGAGAGTTATGGGAGAAGACAGTGGAAGGCTTGCCATAATTTTCCAATCTTCCCTAGATGCGGGGGAGGTCCCTGAGGAGTTGAAAGTGGCAAATGTGACAGAATTGTTCAAGAAAGGATGGAAGGATGCTCCTAGTAACTACAGGCCGGTCAGTTTAACATCAGTGGTGGCTAAAGTTTTAGAAACAATAATCAAGGAGAAAATTAACGGGCTTTTGGAGAAGTTTCAGCGAATTAAGTATAGCCAACACGGATGTGTAAAATGCCGAACTTGCTTGACGAATCTAATTGAATTGTTGATGCAGTAACAGAGAGCTTTGATGAAGTGGATGCAGTGGATGTTGGCGACATGGATTCTCCGATTGGGTTTTACAAAGTACCACATAAAAGGCTGGTTAAAAAAATTGATACTCATGGAATAGGTGAGTATGTGGCAGCTTGGATAAGGAATTGGCATAAGGACAGAAAACAGCGAGTTGTGGTAAATGGCTGTATTTCAGATTGGAGGATGGTAGTTAGTGGTTTTCCCCAAGGTTCAGTGCTGTGCCCACTGCATTTTTTGATATATATAAATGACCTGTATATTGGAATACAGAATAGAGTTTGTACATTAGCCGATGACATCAAACCTGGGGGTGTGGCAAACAGTGATAATGATGCCAATCGACTACAGGACATAAAAATGACATAACAAGGCTAGCAGAATGGGCAGACAAGTTACAGATGGGATCTAATACGGAGAAGTGTGAGGTGATGCATTTTGGCAGAAGGAACAGGGAAAGGCAATTTACACTTAAAGGCACAGTTTAAAATAGTGTGCAGGGACAGAGGGGCCTGGGAGTTAATGTCCATAGGTCCCTGGAGCTGGCAGGACATATTGAGAGAGTGGAAACAAAGCATTTGTGATCTTGGGCTTCATAAATAGAGGTATTGAGTACATAACTGGAGAAGGTATGCTGTGTCTTTATAGAGCACTGGTTAGGCCACAACTGTAGTATTGCGTCATATCTGGTCACCACACTTTAGGAAGGATGTGAAGGCCCTTGAGAGGGTGCAGAGGAGATTTACCAGAATGGTTCCGGGGATGAGGGATCTTAGCTACAAAGACAGGTTGGAGAAGCTGGATTTGTTTTCATTAGAGTAAAGGAGGTGCAGGAGTGATTTGATAGAAGTGTACAAGATTATGACGGGTTTCGATAGGCGAGACGGGGAACGGCTGTTCCCACTGGTTGATGGCACAAGGACAAGGGGATTTAAGACTTTAGGCAAGAGGTACAGGGGGGATGTGAGGAAAAAAAAATTACGCATATGCCGTCGGAAGTGGTGGAATCGGAGACACTCAATGTTTTCAAGGGGAGACTGGATAGGCTCTTTAGGGAAATAAACTTGCAGGAATACATCGATAGTGCGAAGGAATGGTACTGAATTGATCAGTCTACAGAGAGCCGGCACTGGCTCGATGGGCAGAAGTGCCTCTGCCTGTGGCATTATGCCTCTATGATTATACCAAGGGAGCGCAAAGTCACGGATCATCAATTTTATAAGTCTTTTTAACAGGAGTGCGATTTTAGCTGTGATGACCCAGTTGTTAAGGTTGGCTGGGTTTCATCCGGGTTTTAAACCCGGGACCTCTCGCATTTTTAAGCAGCGAAATTGCTTGAGCGAGAATCAGGTCTCTAGACCAACGAGCCGCCGATTTTGGTCTCGAAGTTGCATTGGGTTTCCCTGCGCTGTTTCGAACCCAGTTCGCAGAGGACCTGTTCATTCATTTGAAATAAGTTTATATTTTCCTAAATCCACTTCTTCATATGAGCCGTTTCCCTGAATCTGCTCTCAATTCTCCCCATAACAAGAAGGTCGGCGACAACCTAATTGTGGATATGGTGTTTGGGCGACTGTCTGTGCGTGACTTCCGTCCTTGTAATTCTCAACATCATGTTCAGGTGAATCGTTGTTTGTGTTCAACATGATGTCGGAAACATGTACATATTACCCGTGAGTTTACACAACTTCTCGTTTGTGCCAAAGGCTTAGTCACTGATTTGAAATCGAATCTATTTCCTGCACATTAGTCTTTGCCTGATAGTTGCTGGTTTAACAGTTAAAACTGGCCCCACCTTCCCTCCTCTCAAAAAGTAACACTGAAGGGCTCCTTTAAAATTCCCATCCATTATTGCAACACGGTGGGCCTGAGGAAACTAAGAGCAAAAACGCTGGCTGTTGCAGGTGAGGCTCGAGCACACAAACTCGACATTTCCCCGAAGCTATAGCTGTTATACAAGTACTATACACGAACCAAATGCGCCACTAGAGCTGCGCTTGATGAGAGTTACTTATCCGTGCTCATTTACTAGCACATTTCAGGTTGTCTAATCGTGCGGGGGTGCAATGTTGTTTAATTGAGGTGCATTGGCTGGGTTTATACGAAAGAGTGAAGCAGGTGTTTTCTCATGTGTTAGCGAGCTGGTGAATTTACCAACGGCTGCACCAGATCCTTGTGCCATAAACACTGAACATTTTTACCCAACTCCTAAAATACGGGCTGCAAAATGAGAACCGATAAAAATTCATCACATGCAAAACGCAAGAAACGTTTTAAACTTTTGCCCATGATTCGGTAACCATGTGAGTTATCCGGTGATTAATGACGATTACAACTAACTTTTCACACAGTCTAATGAGTTTTACTCATTAAAATAAAGAGTTTTCTTAAAGTTCACTCCTTGACATGCAATGGAACCCGTATCGCAGAGTAAGAGTATTTGTAGCTGATAATTGCTGTTCTGAGCTGCTTCTCTAATTATTTAAAGAGCAGCAGTTTCCGAAGTGTAGCGGTTATCACTTCTGTCTAAAGTACAACAGGGCCCTGGTTCAATCATCTCTTGTAGGTAGAGATCCCGGGACCTCTCGCATTCTTATGTAGCAAAATTCCTTGACCGATAATCAGATCTCTAGACCAACGAGCCGCCGATTTTGGGCTCGAAGTTGCATTGGGTTTCCCTGCGCTGGTGCGAACCCAATTCGCAGAGGACCTGTTCATTCATTTGAAATATGTTTATATTTTCCTAAATCCACTTCTTTATATGAGCCGTTTCCCTGAATCTGCTCACAATTCTCCCCATAACAAGAAGGTCGGCGACCACCTAACTGTTGATATGGTTTTTGGGCGATTGTCTGTACGTGACTTCCGTCCTTGGAATCCTCAACATTATGATCAGGTGAATCGTTGTTTGTGTTCAACATGATGTCGGAAACATGTACAGATTACCGGTGAGTTTACACAGCTTCTCGTTTGTTCCAAAGGCTTTGTCACTGATTTGAAATCGAATCTATTTCCTGCACATTATTCTTTGCCTGATATTTGCTGGTTTAACAGTTGAAATTGGCCCCACCTTCCTTCCTGTCAATAAGTAACACTGAAGGGATCCTTTTAAACTCCCATCCGTTATTGCAACACGGTGGCCCTGAGGAAACTAAGAGCAAAAACATTGGCTGCTATAGATGAGGCTCGAACTCACAACCTAAACATTTCCCCGAAGCTATACTGGTATACGGAGAGGCAGCGGACCTGCGAGGGAGCACCAGAGGTGGCGGAGCTACTTAAAGAGCAGCCAGAGGCAGCGAGGCCCAGAGCCCCGAGACCGGAGAGGCAGCGGACCTGCAAGGGAGCACCAGAGGCGGCGGAGCTACTAAATAGCAGCCCGAGGCAGCGAGGCCCAGAGCCCCGAGACCGGAGAGGCAGCGGACCTGCGAGGGAGCACCAGAGGCGGCGGAGCTACTTAAACAGCAGCCCGAGGCAGCGAGGCCCAGAGCCCCGAGACCGGAGAGGCAGCGGACCTGCAAGGGATCACCATAGGTGGCGGAGCTAATTAAAGAGCAGCTCGAGGCAGCGACGCCCAGAGCCCTGAGACCGGAGACTCAGCGGACCTGCGAGGGAGCACCAGAGGCGGCAGAGCTACCTAAACAGCAGCCCGAAGCAGCGAGACCCAGAGCCCCGAGACTGGAGAGGCAGTGGACCTGCGAGGGATCACCAGAGGCGTACCAATCCAGGTTCCGGGATAGAGGTAAAAAGTAATCCAAGTGTGACGTCAGCAGGATGCAGGTAAGTGATTGGTTGGTGAGTATTTATCTCTTTTTAAACTTTAACTCTGTTTTATAGTTTCTAAGGTCTCTCTGGTGTAGCGGGGACTGTTGGTAAACTATTTAACTGTAGTGTAATTAGTAGGGTTGAATGATTAAATCTAAACTCAATTAATTAAAGGGTAAGTCATGGCAGGACAGCCCGGCCCCGTGATCTGCTCCTCCTGCGAGATGTGGGAACTCAGGGACACTTCCTTTGTCCCTGACAACTACATGTGCAGGAAGTGCACCAAGCTGTAGCTACTGACAGACCTCATTGCGGCACTGGAGCTGCGATTGGATGCATACTGGAGCGCTCACGATGCTCGGGACATCGTGAATAGCACGTTTACAGAGTTGGACACACCGCAGGTAGAGGTTGGACAGGAAGAAAGGGAACGGGTGACCAAGAGGCAGAGTACTAGGTGCAGGCAGGTAGTGCAGGGGTCCCCTGTGGCCATCCCCCTCTCCAACAGATATACCACTTTGAGTACTGTTGGGGGGGATGGCTTATCAGGGGAAGGCAGCAGCAGCCAACTTCCTGGTACCAGGGGTGGCTTTGCTGCACAGAATGGGAGGAAAAAGAGTGGTAGAGCTATAGCAATAGGGGATTCAATTGTAAGGGGAATAGATAGGCGTTTCTGTGGCCGCAAACGAGACTCCAGGATGGTGTGTTGCCTCCCTGGTGCAAGGGTCAAGGATGTCTCCGAGCGCCTGCAGAACATCTTGGAAGGGGAGGGTGAACAGCCCGTTGTCGTGGTGCATATAGGCACCAACGATATAGGTAAAAAGCGGGATGAGGTCCTAAAAGTGCAATATAGGGAGTTAGGAGGTAAATTAAAAAACAGGACCTCAAAGGTAGTAATCTCAGGATTGCTACCAGTGCCACGTGCTAGTCAGAGTAGAAATAGAAGGATACTCCAGATGAATACGTGGCTAGAGGAATGGTGCCAGGGGGATGGATTCAAATTCCTGGGGCATTGGAACCGGTTCTGAGGGAGGTGGGACCATTTCAAACCGGACGGTCTGCACCTGGGCAGGGCTGGAACCGATGTCCTAGGGGGAGTGTTTGCCAGTGCTTTGGGGGAGGGTTTAAACTAAAATGGAAGGGGGTTGGGAACCTGAGCAGGGAGATAGAGGAAAGGGAAACAAGGATAAAAGCAAAAGATAGGAAGGAGAAGAGCAAAAGTGGCAGTCAGAGAAATCACAGGTTTAAATCAAATGTGGCCACAGTAAATAACAATTCTAATAGGTCTAAGAGCGTTAAAAAACAACCTGAAAGCTTTGTGTCTTAATGCGAGGAGCATTTGTAATAAGGTGGACGAATTGGCTGTGCAAATAGAGGTAAACGAATATGATTTGGTTGGGATTACGGAAACGTGGCTCAAGGGCGGCCAAGGCTGGGAACTCAACATCCAGGGGTATTCGATATTCACGGAAGATAGGCAAAAAGGAAAGGGAGGAGTGGTAGCATTACTGGTTAAAGAAGGGATTAACACAATTGTAATGAAGGATATTAGCTCTGATGAGGTGGAATCTGTGTGGGTATAATTGAGAAATACTAAGGGGGAAAAGACATTAGTGGGAGTGGTATATAGACCTCCAAACAGTAAGGTGGAGGTTGGGGATGGCATTAAAAGGGAAATTAAAGAATCGTGCAATAAGGGCACAGCAGTCATCATGGGTGACATTAATCTACATATAGATTGGGCTAACCAAATTAGTAACAATATTGTGGAGGAGGAATTCCTGGAGTGGTTACAGGATGGTTTCCTGGACCAATATGTCGAGGAACCAACCAGAGATCAGGCCATCTTAGACTGGGTGTTATATAACGGCAAAGGATTAATTAGCAATCTTGTTGTACGAGGCCCCTTGGGTCGGAGCTATCATAATATGATCGAATTCTTCATTAAGATGGAGAATGAAGCAGTTGACTCAGAAACTAGGGTCCTCAATTTAATTAAGGAAACTACGATGTCCTGAGGAGTGAGTTGGGTAGGATTGATTGGGGAATGGCACTCAAAGGGTTGACGGTGGATATGCAATGGGAAACATTCCAAGACCGAATGGATGAACTACAGAAGTTGTTCATCCCAGTTTGGCATAAAAATAAAACAAAAAAGGTGACTCAACCGTGGCTAACAAGGGAAATAAGGGATAGCATAAGATCCAAGGAGACGACATACAAATTGGCCAGAAAAAGCAATAATCCTGAGGATTTGGAGCAGTTTAGGATTCAACAAAGGAGGACAAATGGATTAATTAAGAAAAGGAAAATAGAATATGAGAGAAAGCTTACAGGGAGCATAAAAACTAACTGTAAAAGCTTTTATAGATATGTAAAGAGAAAAAGATTGGTGAAGTCAAGCGTAGGTACCTTGCAGTCAGAATCGGGGGCATTTATAATGGGGAGCAAAGAAATGGCAGACCAACTAAATACATATTTTGGTTCAGTCTTCACAAAGGAGGACACAAATAACCTCCCAGAAATACCGTGGTACATAGGTTCCTGGAACTGAAAGAAATCAGTATTTGTAGGGAAATGGTGTTAGGAAAATTGATGGGTCTGAAGGCCGATAAATCCCCAGGGCCTGATAATCTACATCCCAGGGCACTTAAGGAAGTGGCCCTAGAAATAATACATGCATTGCTGGTCATCTTCCTGAACTCGATAGACTCTGGAACAGTACCCAAGGATTGGAGGGTAGCTAATGTTACCCCACTATTCAAAAAAGGTGGCAGAGAAAAAGCGGGGAATTATAGACCGGTAAGCCTGACATCGGTAGTGGGGAAAATGCTAGAGTCCATTTTAAAAGAGGTAATAGCAGAGCACTTGGAAAGCAGTGACAGGATCGGACAAAGTCAACATGGATTTACAAAAGATGCTTGACTAATCTACTGGAATTTTTTGAGGATGTAACTGGTAAAATAGATAAGGGAGAACCAGTGGAAGTGGTGTATTTGGGCTTTCAGAAGGCTTTCGATAAGGTCCCGCATAAGAGGTTAGCGTGCAAAATTAAGGCACGTGGGATTGGGGGCAAGGTATTGAGTTGGATAGAGAACTGGTTGGCGGACAGAAAGCAAAGAGTTGGAATAAACGGGTCGTTTTCCAAGTGGCAGGCAGTGACTAGTGGGGTACCTAAAGGATCGGTCCTATGACCCCAGCTGTTCACAATATATATTAATGATCTGGACGAGGGAATTGAATGTAATATCTCCAAATTTGCAGACGACACAAAGCTGGGTGGGAGGGTATGCTGTGAGGAGGATGTCATGAAACTCCAGTACGATTTGGACAGGTTGGGTGATTGGGCAGAAACATGGCAAATGCACTATAATGTGGATAAATGTGAGGTTATTCACTTTGGTGGCAAAGGCAGGAAGGCAGATTATTATTTGAATGGCAATAGATTGGGAGAAGGGGAAGTGCAAAGAGACCTGCGTGTTCTTGTGCACCAGTCGCTGAAGGTAAGCATGCAGGTGCAGCAGGCGGTTTAGAAGGCAAATGGTATGTTGGCCTTCGTAGCAAGAGGGTTCGAGTAGAAGAACAAGGATGTCTTGCTGCAGTTGCACAGGGCCTTGGTGAAACCGCACCTTGAGTATTGTGTGCAGTTTTGGTCACCTTACCTGAGGAAGGACGTTCTTGCCATGGAGGGAGTGCAGCGAAGATTCACCAGGCTGATACCTGGGATGGCAGGAATGACGTACGAGGAGAGATTGTGTCAATTGGGCTTATACTCACTGGAGTTTAGAAGATTGAGAGGGGATCTCATCGAAACCTATAAAATTCTGTCAGGTCTGTACAGACGAGATGCAGAAAGGATGTTTCTGATGGCCGGGGAGTCAAGAATCAGGGGTCATAGTCTAACGATAAGGGGTAAGCCATTTAGGACTGAAATGAGGAGGAATTTCTTCACCCAGAGAGTGCTGAACCTATGGAATTCTCTGCCACAGAGGGCGGTGGAGGCCAGTTCATTAAATATATTCAAGAAAGAGTTGGATATATTTCTTGAGGCTAAAGGGATCAAGGGATATGGGGAGAAGGCAGGACAGGGTACTCAATTTGGATGATCAGCCATGATCTCATTGAATGGCGCAGCAGGCTCGAAGGGCCGAATGGCCTACTCCTGCTCCTATCTACTATGTTTCTATATAAGTACCACACGCTAACCGATTGCGCCACTACAGCTGCGCTTCATGTGTGCCAGTTATCCGTGCTCATTTACTTGCATGTTTCAGGTTGTCTAATCGTGCGGGGGCGCAATGTTGTTTAATGGAGGTGCATTGGCTGGGTTTATATGAAAGAGTGAAGCAGGTGCTTTCTCATGTGTTAGTGAGCTGGTGAATTTACCAACAGCTGCACCAGATCATGGCGCCATAAACACTGAACATTTTTACCCAACTCCTACAATACGGTCTGCAAAATAAGAACCGATGAAAATTCATCACATGCAAAACGGAAGAAACGTTTTAAACATTTGCCCATCATTCGGTAACCATGTGCATTACCCGGTGATTAATGACGATTACAACAATCTTTTCACACAGTCTAATGAGTTTTACTTAATAGAATAAACAGTTTTCTTAAAGTTCACTCCTTGACATGCAATGGAACCCTATCGCAGGGTAAGAGTATTTGTAGCTGACAATTGCTGTTCTGAGCTGCTCCTCTAATTATTTAAAGAGCAGCAGTTTCCGAAGTGTAGCGGTTATCACTTCCGTCTAAAGTACAACAGGCCCCGAATTCAATCATCTCTTGCAGGTAGAGATCCCTGGACCTCTCGCCTTTTTAAGTTGCGAAATCCCTTGAGCGAGAATCAGATCTCTAGACCAACCAGCCGCCGATCTTGGGCTCGAAGTTGCATTGGGTTTCCCTGCGCTGGCCCCACCTTCCCTCCTGTCAATAAGTAACACTGAAGGGCTCCTTTAAAACTCCCATCCGTTTTTGCAACACGGTGGGCCTCAGGAAACTAAGAGCAAAAACATTGGCTGCTCTAGGTGAGGTTTGAACTCACAACCTCGGCATTTCCCCGAAGCTATATTGTTATATAAGTACCACGCGCTAACCAATTGCGCCACTAGAGCTGCGCTTAATGCGCATTAGTTATCCGTGCTCATTTACTTGCACATTTCAGGTTGTCTAATCGTGCGGGAGCGCAATGTTGTTTAATTGAGGTGCATTGGCTGGGTTTATATGAAAGAGTGAAGCAGGTGATTTCTCATGTGTTAGCGAGCTGGTGAATTTACCAACGGCTGCACCAGATCCTGGTGCCATAAACACTGAACATTTTAACCCAACTCCTGTAATGCGGTCTGCAAAATGAGAACCGATGAAAATTCATCACATGCAAAACGCAAGAAACGTTTTAAACTTTTGTCCATGATTCGGTAACCATGTGAGTTACCCGGTGATTAATGACGATTACAACAAACTTTTGACACAGTCTAATGAGTTTTACTTAATAGTATAAACAGTTTTCTTAAAGTTCACTCCTTGACATGCAATGAAACCCGTATCGCAGGGTAAGAGTATTTGCAGACGACAATTGCTGTTCTGAGCTGCTTCTCTAATTATTTAAGGAACAGCAGTTTCTGAAGTGTAGCGGTTATCACTTCCGTCTAAAGTACAACAGGTCCCTAATTCGATCATCTCTTGTAGGTAGAGATCAATAAAATGCATTAACAGCCGTGCGGTATTCTCCTTTTCTCTATACAGTTCTGTACACACTCAAACTGTACAGAAATACCGACAGTGTGAGATAACATTACAGGATCCTGCAGCGCTGCCTCGGTCAATAGCAACAGTTCGGAGCTGCATTTCAGACCCGGCAACAAACCCATGAGTTTGTTTGCTGTTACCCAGCTCCCGGAGTGAGTGAGGCCGCGACAGCAGCGAACTTCAGGCTGCCTGTCCGGCCCCGCTCTCTCCAAGCGCCTACTGCCGGCGGAAAACAGCGATTGCAGCCTCAGAGGGTGTAAACTGCCCATCGCTGCGAAACAAAATGTCACTGAAGCAGAGGAGCGCAGAGATTTGCATCTGCAGCGTGTAGGTGAGGGTGTCGAGGTTGATATAGGTCGACTCGTTGTTGGAAACGCTGAAATTGAATCTTTCTCTGGCAGATGTTGCAGGTTTACCTATGAAAAGTGCCCTCGAGGTGCAATCGACAAATTTGGAGATGCCGTGTAGTGGAACAAGTTAAAGGATCAGCACAGTTAATGCCGAGAACAAATTAAACAGTAGCTCAAGCTGATGGACCTTGCACTGGTGAAAATCCTGGACGGAGATTTAGACGAAGCAACAATGGGAAGGGCTGTGCCTCGATTCCAACACTTCTCCAAGCACATTCCGGGCAAGTAATCGACAGCAAAAAGAGGGCTTGGAACCAGAATGGAACTGCGGGCCCACTTTTCAGACAAAATGCAATGGACAATACATGACAAATCCATTTGATTTTCCGTTTGATAACCAGTTGACTGGTCCTGTATTCCAGACAGAGTGACTCTTTAGTCTAGGGGTATGAATCTCGCTTTGGGGATTGTAGATTGACATTTGCGAATGGTTCCGCGTGAGGCCATTTTTAATGTCGACTTCTAATATTGGACTTGCGCTCAAAAGTTGCTCGAATCCGCCTAAGAAATGATCGTTTAGAACCCAAATCATTCTCCATCAGTCTCCAGCGGCTTTGGAGGAAGGTCAGTGCAAACTACCATGTAAATATTGTGGCTTTAAAGACAAACAATTAAAGTATTTTTTTTAGCAAACTATCAGGAGTGATGGTTGTAAGTATATTTGTGTGTGTCCATATTAGATACAAATGTATTGGTGAGTTGCTATTGTATTAGTTGTAAATGCTTTTGCACCTCTGATCGCTACAAATATGTTTAGATGTATCTGTATTATTTATAAATGTATTGAGTGGGGGAATTTATGCCAGTTATAAATGTATTTCTGAGCACTGTAAATGTTCACTCCGGCCCCATTCTACCTTCTCATTGCCCCCACGTGGGACACGGCAGACCATCTGTTACATTAGGATTCAACTTTTGCTTTTATTGATAATTAGAAAATGTGAGCTGTAGAAAGTAATAAATCTGCATCCATCAGACTCTCTGATACCTCTTGAGCGTCCCTTACTCTGTCTGATTGGCCCTGAGCATCCCTTACGCGCTCCAGAACCTCTTGAGCATCCCTTACCCTGTTTAGTACATCCGGAGTATCCCTTACCCTGTCTGGTACATCCGGTGCATCCCTTTCCCTATCTGATACAACCGGAGCTTCCCTTACAATGTCTGGTACATCGGGAGCGTACATTACCCTGTCTGTTACATCCGGAGTGTCTCTTACCTTATCCGATACATCCGAAGCGTCCCTTACCCTGTCTGATGCATCCGGAGCGTCCCTTACCCTGTTTAATATATCCGGAGTGTCACTTACCCTGTCTGGTACAACAGGACCGTCCCTTACCCTGTTTGGTAAATCCGGCTCGTCCCTTAAACCGTCTGGTACATCCGGAGCGTCCCTTACTCTGTCTGGTAAATCCGGAGCGTCCCTTCAACTGTCTGGTACATCCGGAGCGTTCCTTACCCTGTCTTTTACATCCGGAGCGTCCCTCACTCTCCTTGATAACTACTGAGCGTCCGTTTTCATTTTTGGTAGCCAGTTTGTCAGAATTGCATATTTCACCCTTCATCCGCAGCTATGTAGCGCTTCCCATCGCTCACGCCCCTCAACTGTTTAGGGAAAAGCGGCAACTAGCAGGTGAACAAACCCAATTTTTCGGTTAGCCTCCCCAGTGCACTTCATTTCCCGAGGAATTTTCTTGTACAATCAGGCTGCTTTGGTTCCAAATGCCGGCCGTGCTTTCGCAGAGCTTGTCTGTCGAGAGGTCCCGCAGGTCTAAGTATATCGACTGGTTTGAAAGCACCAACTCAGATTGGGGTGAATGGGACATGTGCCCCAGGAACAGCGGTGGTAGCAGAGCACCCTTAGCGTTTTAAGTAGGTGAAAGTGAATGTTAGATTAAGGTAATACTGCAGGAAATTTACAATGAAATTGAAGGAGGAATGTAAAGGAAGGCTATTGATTGTGGAAGGATGAAAAATCTGTGCCGTGACTGGGATTCTGACCGAGATTGCTGCGGCCACAACGCAGAGTACTAACCACTATACGATCACGGCGCCACACATCAACTACTGATGCTCTGCTCTGACTACAACAAAGTAACGCACGGCACTGCATAGAAAAGATGGATTTTTGGTGAAGAGGCCAAAATCAGCACCACCAGAAATTAAGACAGTGGTGGAATTCGACCCAGGCCCCGCAGGTATTGGAGCGTTCAACCAGAATGGGAACCAGTGCAGCTGCAGTTACATTAAAAAGAATTTTAGCCTTTTCACACGAGAAGAAACTTACCCCTAGAGATTCAATAAAACAAATGCCCCGCTGCAAGTCGAACCCAGGATCTCCTGTTTACTAGACAGACGCTTTGATCAGCTAAGCCACGGGGCCAAAACTTACGGTCGAGCGACCCGACGGTCAACCAATCGCTGCATGGCGGGGGCAGGTTCGTTGCGCGTGCGGACGGGCCCTGCCAGAGCCGAGTGGCAGGACGATTGACCAATCCTACGCTTCGGTGACATGACGGTCGGCCAATCGGTGCATGTGTGGGCTGACCTTATCGTTCTGAGATGAGGTGAGTGACCGCCATCTTGATTCCAAACTGTTCATTTCTTTTTCCCACTTTCTGCGTGTTTCTATTCACATCTACATTTCCAGCAAAAAAAAAGTTGCTTTAAAAACACAAATTATTTTTTTAAAAAGTTAATTAATTTGTAAATCTTTTCTCTAACCTCTATAATTTTCCTACTTTTCACCATTTTTCCAGGCCGCGAAGCCTGGGCCTCTGTTGCCCAGCCACGCCTGAGCTAGTCACCACCCGTCGCGATCAACAAAAAGCCCACGATCGCCGCAATCTTTGTGAAGGCTGGAGGGGGCGGGCCTGAGCCAAGCGTCGCCACTGCCACTGCCACCATCTTAGTAAAGGCGGACGGGGCGGGAGTCAGCGCATGCATCAACTTCTGCCCGGAGCGTGACTTGAGTCCGGCCGGGCCTCACGTGATAGGTTGTGCGGCGGCATCTCTCTCTCTGGTCTTGAAGCCGGCTCGGGCATGGGGAGGGGTTTGGGAGGGCGGAGCTCAGGAGGGCAGGGCTTGGGAGAGCTCGTGCGTGAGGCTCGGGGGGGCGGGGCTCAGGAGAGAGTGAGCGCGGGACTCGGGTGGGTGGGGCTCGGGAAAGCGCGAGCGCGTAGCTGGGGGGGGGCGGGGCTCGGGAGAGGCCGAGCGTGGGGCTCGGAAGAGCGGGATCGCAGGGCTCGGGAGGCCGGTGCGCGGGACCGCGTGGCTCCGGAGGCCGGGGCTCGGGAGGGCGGGGATCGGGCTGAGCCATGTCAGTACGTGGGGTGGAATGGAGCTCCGCGGAGCCATCGCCGGCAGAGGGGAAAGGGTCTGCTAGCTCCCCCCCTCTCTTTCTCCCCCCTCCCTTTCTCCGCTCCCCCTCCTTCCTCCCCACACACCCCATCCCCTCCCCCCCACACCCCCCTCCCCTCCTACCTCCCTCCCCCTC
>NW_028226939.1:0-17500 GCF_052327205.1 Somniosus microcephalus
ACTTGCTTTTTAATAATGGAAATGGACCCTTTCCGAGTCTTTCCTCCGCCGTGCTGCGCTATTAGATTAATCAGGATGCTAATTGGGCAGCGGGACGGTGTCTTTGTGATTAATGCACCCTGTCGATACATGTTTTGAAATCAAAGTTTTGGAATATAATTATTCATTAAAAATATATATCTGTTGTCCCATTCCAGGTGTATTCCCAGACTGGACAATGCTGTAAGAAAAGGTTTGAAAAAAAGAAGTTTGATGCAGTAGTTCATCCACAGATCTCCAAAGGGGAGATTGTTCTTACAGGTAGGCTGTGCCTATGATATCAATCGTTAGAACAATTCCTTTGTTTTAAGAGGCATACAACCAGGAGCTGGATGTTTTTGGTGTGTGGATAAATCTGCTGCCTTTATATGTATTTTTTTTCTTCTTGTACTGCTGTTTAATGGGCTAGGCTTTTGCCGTCGGTACTCGAGCAAGAAATATTGTCACTTCCATTGTACAGTCGAAATATAAATATCAGGACGTTCCTCTGAAGGGGAAAGTCAAACTCCCTCTCCCTCTCCCTCTCCCCCTCCCCCTCCCCCTCCCTCTCCCTCTCCCTCTCCCTCTCCCTGAGGCTGAGCCAGACCGCTCACAAACCTTGGTGTCGTATTGGACCCCGAGATGAGCTTCCGGTCACGTACCCGCTCCATCACTCTGGGTGGTGAACCTGTGGAATTCTCCGCCACAGAAGGCTGTGGAGGCCAAGTCACTGAATATATTTAAGAAGGAGATAGATAGATTTCTAGACACAAAAGGCATCACGGGATATGGGGAGGGAGCGGGAATATGGTATTGAGATAGAGGATCAGCCATGATCATATTGAATGGCGGAGCAGGCTCGAAGGGCCGAATGGCCGACTCCTGCTCCTATTCTTCTATGTTTCTATCACCAAGACTGCCCATTTCCACCTCGGTAACATCGCCCGATTCCGCCCCTGCCTCAGCTCATCCGCTGCTGAAACCCTCATCCAGGCCTTTGTTACCTCTAGACTCGACTATTCCAACACACTCCTGGCTGGCCTCCCACATTCCACCCTCTGTAAACTTGAGGTCATCCAAAACTCTGCTGCCCGTGTCCTAACTCACACCAAGTCCTGCTCGCACCATCACCCACCCCCCCCCCCGCCCCCGCGTGCTCGCTGACTCTTCTTGTGGCAATTGCCAATTTAATGTTCAGTGTGTGCCCCTTCCCCCCCTTTTTAAAGGGGCACAACGCATAAAGACAGTAACTTAAAAACATGTTAAAAGGAACCTTAACAAATCAACTTAAAATGTTATCCCCAGGAGTGATGATGCACTCCAGTCCCTCCGGCACCCACCGGTCACGGGAGGCCTCAAGCGCACCGGCGGACACCACGTGCTCCATCTCCAGAACCACCCTGTGCTTGCTGACCGTATCGGCACCCGGTCCGGTAACGTGTCTCTTATAAAAAATTCTCATCCTTGTGTTCAAATCCCTCCATGGCCCCGCCCCTCTCCCCCCCCCCCGCCCCCCACCCCCGTCTCTGTAACCCCCTCGCCCCCCCATCTCTGTCCCCCCTCGCCCCCCCATCTCTGTCCCCCCTCGCCCCCCCATCTCTGTCCCCCCTCGCCCCCCCATCTCTGTCCCCCCTCGCCCCCCCATCTCTGTCCCCCCTCGCCCCCCCATCTCTGTCCCCCCTCGCCCCCCCATCTCTGTCCCCCCTCGCCCCCCCATCTCTGTCCCCCCTCGCCCCCCATCTCTGTCCCCCCTCGCCCCCCCATCTCTGTCCCCCCTCGCCCCCCCATCTCTGTCCCCCCTCGCCCCCCCATCTCTGTCCCCCCTCGCCCCCCCATCTCTGTCCCCCCTCGCCCCCCCATCTCTGTCCCCCCTCGCCCCCCCATCTCTGTCCCCCCTCGCCCCCCCATCTCTGTCCCCCCTCGCCCCCCATCTCTGTCCCCCCTCGCCCCCCCATCTCTGTCCCCCCTCGCCCCCCCCGTCTCTGTAACCTCCTCGCCCCCCCGTCTCTGTAACCTCCTCGCCCCCCCGTCTCTGTAACCTCCTCGCCCCCCCGTCTCTGTAACCTCCTCGCCCCCCCTCCCTGTCTCTGTAACCTCCTCGCCCCCCCATCCCTGTCTCTGTAACCTCCTCGCCCCCCGTCGCTGTAACCTCCTCGCCCCCCTCCCTGTCTCTGTAACCTCCTCGCCCCCCCTCCCTGTCTCTCTAACCTCCTCGCCCCCCCCGTCTCTGTAACCTCCTCGCCCCCCCCGTCTCTGTAACCTCCTCGCCCCCCTTGTCTCTCTAACCTCCTCGCCCCCCCCGTCTCTGTAACCTCCTCGCCCCCCCCCCCCGTCTCTGTATCCTCCTCGCCCCCCCGTCTCGGTAACCTCCTCGCCCCCTCCCTCTCTCTGTAACCTCCTCGCCCCCCCCTGTCTCTGTAACCTCCTCACCACCCCCCCTGTCTCTGTAACCTCCTCGCCCCCTCCCTATCTCTGTAACCTCCTCGCCCCCCCCTCCCTGTCTCTGTAACCTCCTCGCCCCCCATCTCTGTCCCCCCT
This sequence comes from Somniosus microcephalus, assembly GCF_052327205.1. Taxonomy (NCBI): domain Eukaryota; kingdom Metazoa; phylum Chordata; class Chondrichthyes; order Squaliformes; family Somniosidae; genus Somniosus; species Somniosus microcephalus. Next base: position 2,557 of record NW_028226939.1, read on the forward strand.
CACCCCCCCCTGTCTCTGTAACCTCCCGAAAGATCAGCGCTGCAGGGCACCATTGGGCGCAACCCCAGCTGAGTGGTTATTGCACTGGACTAGCAACACACAGGTTGTAAGTTCAAATCTCAATGTAGCCGGTTGCGAATTGTTAACAGGCAGTTAATTGTCACTAATCCCTTCCCGCCTCGGGTAGGCGGGTCCCAGTGCGGGGCGGGTACCCGCCTCCTTTGAAACTGGCATGGGGGCGGGATGGTGTCGGAACCCCTGAATTCAGGATTTTAACCCCCCCGCACGCCTCCAATCCCGCCTCCACGGGTCAGTTAAAATTGAGGCCTATACCTCTATTTATGAAGCCCAGGATCCCGTGTGCGTCTTAACCGCTTTCTCAATCTGTCCTGCCACTTTCAACAATTTGTGCACAGGTCTCTCTGATTTTAAAAATTGGATCACTGCCTGCAAATTTTATGGGGAAATGTATCTATTTGGTGAATGTGTTATTTTATTGGCACTGTTTTGGTAAAAAGCCAAATGCATCTATTTATATATGATAGAAGAATGAGAGGTGATTTCATTGAAACGTATAAAATTCTTACAGGGATTGACAGGGTAGATGCTGAGAGGCTGTTTCCCCCTGGCTGGAGTGTCTAGAACCAAGAGTCATAGGCCTAGAAATTCAGTTGGTTGCGCTAGCCGGTAGCGCCTTAGGAGGAGTAGATGTCGGGCGCTAGGTGGCTAGCGGCCGGGCGCAGCGCGAACTGCGCCTCTCCCCAACTTCACTAGAGATTTAGCGGCGGCGCAAAGTCTTTGCGCGCGCAGATCATGACGTAATTTCCTCGTGCAACGCCCTTTGTACGCCCCCAACCGGAAATTCAGTCGCAACGCCCCATTGTGCGCCCGGCGCCCCTAGCGACTGGTAGAGTGGAACGGTGCTCAGTCGATGCGGGGCGCGGGGGGCGCAAATTAAAGGGCACTCCTCCTGCACTATAAAAGGCTGCCATTTCGCAGCACTCCTTCTTGAGAGACGGATCTTTGCAGAGAGACCAAGGTAGAGAGCTTTCTGCTTTGGCTCAACACTCGGACAGGTACTTCTGGCTTCAGGCCACAGCTTTCCACTTGTCTTTGCCTCATTAACATCTCATTCTTTGCTAACATATTATGGGGGCTGCAATGGGTGCAAACGCTGGCTTTCTCCATTGCATCCAAAGGGCTCACAGACGCCGTGAGAGAGTGGCAGCCCTGGCTAGACGGAGAGGGGGCAACAGGCGTCGGGAAAGGAGGCCTTACCCACCCAGGGTATACCGCCAGCAGTTCTCCTATCTCAACATGTCTGACGAGCAGTGTGTTCGGAGGCTGTGATTCCGAAGGGAGGTGGTCACAGAGATCTGCCACCTGCTTGGCGGTGATCTGCAGCCACATCTGAGGAGCAGGACGTCTCTGTCGGTGGCAGTGAAGGTGATGGTGGCTCTCAACTTCTATGCCACCAGCTCCTTCCAATCCGCGACTGGGGACATTTCCAACATCTCCCAGTTCACCGTGCATTGCTGCATCCGCCAGGTGACCAATGCCCTTTTCAAAAGGAGACGTCAGTTCATCTCCTTCTCCATGGCCCTTGCCAAGCAGCAACAGCGTGCAATGGGCTTTGCAGCATTCGCGGGCTTCCCCATGGTGCAGGGCGCCATTGACTGCATGCATGTGGCTTTGCGGGCATCTCTGGAGAATGCCGAGGATTACCGCAACCGGAAGGGCTACCATTCGCTCAATGTCCAGCTGGTGTGTGACCACAGGCAGCTCATCCTAGCTGTCAATGCCCGCTTTCCAGGCAGCGGCCACGATGCCTTCATCCTGCGACAGACTTCTGTGGCAGACATGTTCCAGGCCCAGCCTCACCCACGAGGATGGCTTATCGGGGACAAAGGCTATCCTTTGTGTACCTGGCTGATGACCCCGCTCCGTGTGCCCAGCACCCCTGCTGAAGAGGGATACAACGAAAGCCATCAAGCGACCAGGAACATCATCGAACAAACAATGGGCGTCCTGAAGCAACGGTTCCGCTGTCTGGGTCGTTCCGGTGGAGCCCTACAATATTCGCCGGAGCGAGTCTCCCATTTCGTGGTCGTTTGCTGCATGCTGCACAACTTGGCTATCCGCAGGACTCCGCCACTGCCACCAGAGATTGGAGGACCACAGGAGGAGGAGGAGGAGGAGGAGGAGGACCAGCACAGGAGGGAGGCAGAAAGTGCAAGGGCCGCCCGTCGCCGGCTTATTGAACGTCGCTTCTAGGCCCCCTCTCAGGGAATGGCTTGTGCCAATGTCAGCAGATGAATGTAGCCGCTCCACAAGCCCTCAGCCGAGCAGGGCAACCAGGACTTGACAGAAAAACCATGCACAGTGCAATTTAAGAACAATAATTTATTGCAAACCTCTGCCCTTCCCACATTACAACCTCATGTGGAGAAGCCCCCCCAAAAACACAAAACTACCAGTCTCGGCCTTACAAAAAGAAAGAAAGACACCAGTTTCGGCCTTACCAAAACACAACTACACCAATCTCGGCCTTAAAAAAAGCACCAGGCATTTGTGCAGAGCTTCTACTTTTTGCCCTGCGAGGGCGATGCCTTTCGCATCCTTGCCTGGCCCCTGCCCGCCCTGCAGCTCCTCCTCAATGGGAGCCCAGTGGCTGCAGCAAGGCTGGGGGAAGGCTGCTGAGGGGCAGATGGCGAGACGGCAGATGCCCTTGGGGGTCGGACTGCACCAGCTCTGGCCTTGGAGGGGCCGGCTGCTGATTGCTCCAACTCTGCCTGGGCAGCAGCAGTCTGTCCAGCGGCTCGTGGCAGCTGCAATGGCGGAGTGGCAGTGTCGGCTGCAGGAATGGTGCCAACCTGGCAGATCGCAGGTGCTCGCTGGTCGCCTGAGACATTGGCACTCGCACGGGCCAGCACTGCAGCATGCGCAGCAAACAGCTGAAGAACAGACTGCTGGGCTGCTGCTGCGCGGCGGGTGCCCTGGCGATGCCTGGCTGATCCAGCGAGGGTGGCAGCAGTTAGTGCCCGTGTGGCCCTAGTCTGTGTCCGCATGACCACAGCCAGTGAATGGACGGCACGACTGAGCACTTGGCTCGAAGCCGCCTGTGCTGCCGCGAAGTCCTGTAGACTCCTGGCCTGTGCTGCTCCAAATTGCTGCACATTCCTTGACAAAGACTCAATGGAGTCAGGCATCCTTGCCTCTGCAGCCATGAGCTCATTGTGCCTGCACTCAGCCTGGACGGCCATTTCCTCCAGGAGCCGCACCTCCTCTGCGCTGACCGTCGCAGGACTGGAGGCCGCACTCACCCTCTGGGGAGAAGTCCGCCGAGCTTCCCCACCCCTCCCGCATTGCTGCAGGCCGCTGGGCCCCGGAGCTTCACTCTCCTCTGACCCTTCCCCCCCGGCTCCCCTCCAGGGAAGACGTGTCCCCTTCCTCGCCATGGGCTGGCGCGGCTGAGGGTGGCACTGATAGGCCGGCTTCCTCTTCCTCCTCCTCGGAATCGGAAGTGCTGACAGTGGCAGCTTGAGGGCCCGCCTCCTCACCTGGCGATTCACCATTTGAAAGCAGGAAGGCACAAGAGTAGCTTTAGAGTGAGGACAGGGCGGCAGCGAGGGAGGCATGAGTGCTGCCATGCACTGCATTGGTCGGACAGTGGCAAAGGATGCTGATCTGAGGCGCAAGTGTAACGAGAGAGGTCAAAAAGGTGATGCCCTTACCATTGGTGCCCAGAACAGGGTCGGCATCTCCAGTGGCGACGGGGCCAATCAGCCGGCCTGCCATAATGTGCTCCACACGCTGGTCGAGGTCGGAGAGCTCTTTGACGTCAGGACGGCCTCCCCCGGTCTCAGTTCGTTTCCACCGGTTGTACGCCACCTTGGCCTGCAAGAGAAAGGACGGCCTCTAAGTACAGTGTGAAGCCCTGATCTTGTCTGCAATGCCTCCCATGGTCGAATAGCCTGTACAGTGTGAAGCCCTGATCTTGTCTGCAATGCCTCCCATGGTCGAATAGCTTGTACAGTGTGTAGCCCTGATCTTGTCTGCAATGCCTCCCATGGTCGAATAGCTTGTACAGTGTGTAAAGTGCTGAATGTGCAAGTGATTTTCATGACAGTCCCATAGCTGCTGGATGAGGGCTGGCCATTAGGGCTTTCAGGTCCCTTTGCCCATAAAGTGAGGTGCACATGCAGGGATGAGGAGGACACTGGAAAGGGTACTCACCCTGACAACCCGAGTGAGGTCGTTGAACTTCTTCCGGCATTGCACAGGAGTCCTGGCAACCACGCTGTTGGAAGACACCCTGTTTGAGACCTCCCTCCAAGCTTTCCGGTAGGCGCTGGGCAGCGGCCTCTTGCCACCTTCTGGGAACAGAACATGGCGCCTGCGCTCCACTCCGCCAACCAGCAGCCTCAGGTCACCGTCGCTGAAGCGCTGCGCTCTCTCCCTGGCCTTCTCCATAGCCCTGGGCGTTGTGCAGGTGAAGCTGAAGTGGTCAGGCCTAGGTTGAGGGCTGCAGTGTGCAGGGCGTGGCAGGCAAACAAATCCACCCTCCCCCTTTAAGAGCTGACCAGCGCCAGAGTGTCTGCCGTCAATCAACAACTCGCCGCACCGGCGCTGCGCCCGGCCTCGGGGGTATCGCCCCGGACCGCCGGCTTAGCGCCTAAAGATAGTCGTGCATCGTCTGTTTTAGCGCAGCAGCAACCTCTTGGGGCGATGCGACTGAATATCGGCGAAGGTGGCGCAACTTTGCACCGGGCGCAAACTTTAGCGTCCGCCCGACTTTACCGCCCCAAAAGTGGCTGTACTGAATTTCTAGGCCATAGTCTCAGAGTAAGGGGTCAGTCATTTAGGACTGAGATGAGAAATTTCTTCACTCAGAGGGTGGTGAATCTTTGGAATTCTCTACCCCAGAGGGCTGTGGAGGCTCAGTCGTTGAGTATATTCAAGACAGAGATCGATAGATTTTTGGAATCAAGGGATATGGGGGTCGGGCAGGAAAGTGGAGTTGAGGTCGAAGATCAGCCATGATCTTATTGAATGGTGGAGCAGGCTCGAGGGGCCATGTGGCCGACTCCTGCTCCTAATTCTTATGTATGTATGTATTTTTTAATTCCAGTGAAATTTCATGACTGCAATTTGGGAGAACACATTAGGCTAAGCACCAATGATAACAATTTTGGAATCTATTCGAATGGCTTTTTATATGCAACTCGTACTCAAAACATTGACTCAACTTATGGCTTCAAAGTGTTGGCAATGGACCTGAAAACGCATGAGAAATGGAAAGTGAAAATCCTTTTAATCTCTTCAGCAAACCATTTAACAAACCAAGCAAATGAGGTAAGAAATGTCTTTTAATAAAACTTATTTGTGAGTTTGATCATAGGGTATAAGTTGGATCATTTTTATATCTAATATAATATCATTCTTCATACGTTCAACCCCAGATACAAATGGAAACCTTCTTGTAATCGCACACACGAATAGCCAATTCCACCCCCCCCCCTCACCCCCATTCTTTTCCAGCCTGCGTCTCTCACTTCCTCCCATGCCTCTATGATGGTCTTTCCCCTTCATACTTGCATTTAAGGTCAAAGTCTATTATAAAGGATGTGATAACAGGACACTTAGAAAATATCAACGGGATTAGACAAAGTCAACATGGATTTATGAAAGGGAAATCGTGTTTGACAAACCTACTGGAGTTTTTTGAGTATGTAACTGGTAGAATAGATAAGGGAGAACCAGTGGATGTGGTGTATTTGGATTTTCAGAAGGCCTTTGATAAAGTCCCACATAAGAGGTTAGTGTGCACAATTAAAGCACATGGGATTGGGGGTAATACACTGGCATTGGTTAACAGACATGGAACAGAGAGTAGGAATAATGGGTCTTTTTCGGGGTGGCAGGCGGTGACTAGTGGGGTACCGCAGGGATCAGTGCTTGGGCCCCAGCTATTCACAATATATATCAATGATTTGAGAACCAAATATAATATTTCCAAGTTTGCTGACAACACCAAATTAGGTGGGATTGTGAGTTGTGAGGAGTATGCAAAGAGTCTTCAAGGCAATTTAGACAAGTTGAGTGAGTGGGCAAATACGTGGCAGATGCAGAATAATGTGGATAAATGTGAAGTTATCCATTCGGTAGGAAAAACAGAAAGGCAGAGTATTATTTAAATGGTGATAGATTGGGAAATGTTTATGTACAAAGAGACCTGGGTGTCCTTGTACACCAGTCACTGAAAGCAAACATGCAGGTGCAGCAAGCAGTTAGGAAGGCAAATGGTACGTTGGTCTTCATTGCAAAAGGATTCGAGTACAGGAGCAAGGATGTCTTACTACAGTTATACAGGGCCTTGGTGAGACCACACCTGGAGTACTGTGTGCAGTTTTGGTCTCCTTAGCTAAGAAAGGATATACTTGCCATAGAGGGAGTACAGCGAAGGTTCACCAGACTGATTCCTGGGATGGCAGGATTGTCGTATGAGGAGAGATTGGGTCGACTAGGCCTGTATTCACTAGAGTTCAGAAGAATGAGAGGGGATCTCATTGAAACGTATAAAATTCTGACATGGCTAGACAGACTGGATGCAGGGAGGATGTTTTCCCCTGGCTGGGGGGTCTAGAACGAGGGGTCACAGTCTCAGGATATGGGGTAGGACATTTAGGACTGAGCTGAGGAGAAATTTCTTCACTCAGAGGGTGGTGAACCTGTGGAATTCTCTACCACAGAAGGCTGTGGAGGCCAAGTCACTGAATATATTTAAGAAGGAGATAGATAGATTTCTAGCACAAAAGGAGTCGAGGGGTATGGGGAGAGAGCGGGAATATGGTAATAAGATAGAGGATCAGCCATGATCTTATTGAATGGCGGAGCAGGCTCGATGGGATAAATCTTCATTTAGAAAGTCACAGATTAATCAGGGACAGTCAGCTTGGATTTGTTAAGGGAAGGTCATGTCTAACTAACTTGACTGAATTTTTTGAGGAGGTAACAAGGAGGGTCGATGAGGGCAGTGCATTTGATGTAGTCTATATGGATTTTAGCAAGGCTTTTGATAAGGCCCCGCATAGCAGTCTGGTCACGAAAGTAAAAGCCCAAGGGATGCAAGGAAAAGTGGCAACTTGGATCCAAAATTGGCTCAGAGGCAGGAAACAAAGGGTAATGGTCGAAGGGTGTTTTTGTGACTGGAAGGCTGTTTCCAGTGGGGTTCCACAGGGCTCAGTACTGGGTCCTTTGCTTTTTCTGGTACATATCAATGATTTGGACTTGAATGTAGGAAGTATGATTAAGAAGTTTGCAGATGATACAAAAATTGACCGTGTGGTTGATAATGAAGAAGAAAGCTGCAGACTGCAGGAAGATATCAATGGACTGGTCAGGTGGACAGAACAGTGGCAAATGGAATTCAATCTGGAGAAGTGTGAGGTAATGCATTTGGGGAGGGCTAACAAGGCAAGGGAATACACAATAAATGGTAGGACACTATGAGATGTGTAGAAGATCAGAGGGACCTTGGTGTGCATGTCCACCGATCCCTGAAGGTAGCAGGACAGGTAGATAAGGTGGTTAAGAAGGCATACGGAATACTTGCCTTTATTAGCCGAGGCACAGAATATAAGAGCAGGGAGGTTATGCTTGAACTGTATAAAACATTAGTTAGGCCGCAGCTAGAATACTGCGTGCAGTTCTGGTCACCACATTACAGGAAGGATGTGATTGCACTGGTGTAGGATTAGGATCACAGGCCACACACAGATTACCCAAAGGGTTTTAGGAGTTACAAGGCTTTTATTAAAGAGCTACAGTTTTAAAGCATAATCAGATATTACATATGGTTTAAGCTGAGTATAATAGACATACAACCCGTGACAGTAGGAGCGATCTACGACTCCAGAATCGGAATGCCACGGCCGGACGGATGGGAAGCAGTACGGTGGTCTCGGATTGGGTGGATTCCTGCAGTCTGCTGCAGCGGTCACTTCCATTGGGTCATCTCTCAAGCTGTTGGAGGTGTTAGGCCGTCAGCCACCTCAGAGGCTAAACTTGACCAAGGTGTTAGGCCGTAGCCACCTTGGGGAAGCCTTCGCCCCTAACTGCCTGATTTCCTCTCTCGGTCGTCTATATTTATAGTTATTTCGGTGGGCTGGTAATCACCTGGTGTCAATCGTTTGATCCCCAATTGTGAAGCGGGAAGGCATCCCTCGCCGTCCCTTTCTGCATGGCTGACGAGGCCTCCCTCTTATCTTTCTGAGGAATGTTTTGTTATGTTTCTTTCAGGACATTTTATGACTTTTTGGCTCCATTTTTGTCTATTATCCCACCGCCCTGTGTTTTGCATTTTATGATTCCCTTATCACTTCTATTTGTCTTTTGATGCTTGATATTCGGCCTTGCTGGCATTTCTGCTATCTGTTCCCGGCTGCATGTTGTCAGTCTCTGTTCGAAGAATTAATAACCACCGTTGAATCTAACAGCTATTTCTTACACTAGAGGGGGTGCAGAGGAGATTTACGAGGATGTTGCCTGGGCTGGGGAATTTTAGCTATGAGGCAAGATTGGATAGGCTGGGGTTGTTTTCCTTGGAAGAGGAGGCTGAGGGGAGACTTAATTGAGGTGTATAAAATTATGAGGGGCCTAGATAGAGTGGATAGGAAGGGTCAGAAACCAGTGGGCATAGATTTAAAGTAATTGGTCAGAGGTTTAGAGGGGAGTTGAGGAGAAATGTTTTCACCCAGAGGGTGGTGGGGGTCTGGAACTCACTGCCTGAAAGGGTGGGAGAGGCAGAAACCCTCCACACTAAAAAAGCACTTGGATATGCACTTGAAGTGCCGTAATCCACAGGGCTACGGACCAAGGACTGGAAAGTGGGATTAGGGTAGATAGCTCTTTGTTGGCCGGCACGGACAAGATGGGCCGAATGGCCTCCTTCTGTGCTGTAAATTTCTATGATTCTCTGACAGGCCGTATGGCCTACTCCTGCTCCTAGTTCTTATGCTCTTATGGGAGAGGCAAAAAAGAGAAAAAATCCCAGGGCCAATAAGGGAAAAATAACTCTGGAAATTTGCTCTCCGACCTCCTCAGGCGATCGAAACCAGTGAGGAGCTGAAATATGCAAAACTAAGGTGCTACAGTGCCCCCACTAGAGGGGAGGGTGTAATTACAGGGTGACAAGTTTACATAGCTAGGTAGCATTATAAATGTAGATGTAAAGGGGTAGAATTAGGTACCCATTGCACCCATTTTTCATGCGTAAAACAGGCCAATGCTGAGCGATTTATCAGTGGGATGGCCCGTGCCCAGTCTGCGTGTGAACCACCTAAAACAGGTATTCGGCCCCTTGCATATGATAATAAGGGGCATGTTGAGTAACTTCTCTGTAAAATGAGTTTCCGACGAGTGGTGCAGGTTCTGGGCCCGCCGTGCTCAGCCGCACCTTGCTCGCTCAAACCCCGCTCCCGGAACTAACCTTCGAGCTGAGGCAAGTGGCTCAGCATTCAGCATTTAACATTTTTTAAAATTTGTTTATGGGATGTGGGTGTCACTGGCAAGGCCAGCATTTATTGCCCATCCCCTAATCGCCCTTGAGAAGGTGATGGTGAGCCTCCTTCTTGAACCGCTGCAGTCCGTGTGGTGAAGGTGCTCCCACAGTGCTGTTAGGGAGGGAGTTCCAGGATTTTAGCCCAGCGACGATGAAGGATCGGCCGATATATATCCTAGACAGGAAGGTGTGTGTGACTTGGAGGTGGTGGTGTTCCCATGCGCCTGCTGCCCTTGTCCTTCTAGGTGGAAGAGGTGGCGGGTTTGGGAGGTGCTGCCGAAGAAGCCTTGGCGAGTTGCTGCAGTGCATCTTGTAGATGGTACACACTGCAGCCACAGTGTGCCGGTGGTGGAGGGAGTGAATGTATAAGGTGGTGGATGGGGTGCCAATCACAGAATCACAGAAACCCCACAGTGCAGATAGAGGCCATTTCGGCCCATCGATCGAATCAAGCGGGCTGCTTTGTCCTGGATGGTGTTGAGCTTCTTGTAACGCGTGAGCTGCCTCAAGAACTCTCATTTCTATCCTCCTTTTTCACAATCCCTCCTCTCTCCCTCATTCTATTTCCTTTCTCATTCCCCTCTCATCCCCACCCTATCTCACTCTACCTCATTCCCCAATCTCTCTCTCTTTCATATTTTCCCCTCTCATTTCTTTCACTGTGTGTCATTCCTATTTCTCTTTCTTTCTCTCTCTCATATTGCTTTCCCCATTCTGCTCCTGTTACGGGGAGAGACTGGAGAAGCTGGGGTTGTTCTCCTTGGAGCAGAGAAGGCCAAGAGGAGATTTGATCGAGGTGTTCAAAATCATGACGGGTTTAGACAGAGTAAATAAAGAGAAACTGTTTCCGATGGCTGAAGGGTCAATGACCAGCGGACACAGATTTAAGGTGATTGGCAAATGAACCAGAGGCGACATGAGGGGAAACTATTTTTACACAGCGAGTGGTTAGAATTTGAAATGCGCTGCCTGATAGGGCGGTGGAGGCAGATTCAATAGCAGCCTTCAAAAGGGAATTGGATAAATACTGGAAGGGGAAAAAATTGTTTACCAGTACGTGTGCGTGTGTGCGAGACTGAAGATAGCGCGGGGTTGTAAGCAGTTGCACGTGAGGGAATGCCTGATCGATTAATATAGTTTTCCAGGAATATACATAAAACGCACTCGATCAAACCATTTTGCTTGCAAGTTCCTGAATTTTCTACGGGTACAGGCACTTTTTCACCTGGCCCCACGAATCTTTCAGAAAGTCGGTGCTGTTTAGTTTTTATGACCGTCCTTACTACATAAATGTGAAGACACCTGGAAGGGAGATGAGGAGAAATTTATTCACTCAGAGTTGTGGGGATCCGGAACACTCATCCTGAAATCACTGGTTAGGCCACAGCTGGAGTGCTGTGGACAGTTCTGGACACCACACTTCAGGAAAGATGTCAAAGCCTTAGCAAGGGTGCTGAGGAGGCTCACCAGGATGTTACATGGGATGAGGGACTTCAGTTATGAGGAGAGGTTGGAAACGTTCGGACCTAATGGAGGTTTTCAAGATGATAGGTGATGTAAGAAAACTACTAGGCACTTGGTCTGAGCGTTAAACAAAGCTTTAATCAACTGTTTTACAACATGGAGGTCTAGTTGTGTCCTTCACTAGTTCCTGTTAAGAATGTCCTGAACAAGCTGGGCCCATGCCCGAGTATTTATACAGCGCCATCCGCAGGCCGCTCAGTATTATTTCATAAGTCTTTCTTTTACGAATGACTGATTCCTGTCAATAGGTTTTGATCGAGTAGAGAGAGGGAAATTATTCCCTCTGGCGAGTGGGTCAAAAACCAGAGGTCATCGATTCATAATCATTGGCAAAAGATCTCGAGAGGAGGAGAAATGTTTTCACTCGGAGAGCTGTGGGGATCAGGAACGCTTGACCTGAGAAGATGGAGGAAGCTGATTCCATCAATGATGTGAAAAGGGAGTTGGACGGGTTCTGGAGGGTGAGGAGCTCACAGGGTTACGGACAATAAGCGGGGGGTGTGGGACCGAGCACGACTGCTCTTTCAAAGAGTCGGCACAGGCAACGACAGGCCGAATGGCCTCCTCCTGTGCTGTTAAGTTTCTACGATTCCATGACATTTCCTTTCATTGTTTCCGCAGGTTATCAACCGCAGACCTCCCGTCATCTATTTTCCAAAACACTCAAGACGTCAGAAGAGAGAGTGGATCATTCCACCCGTTGCTGTTCGGGAACACGAGCCTCCAATGAACAATCCGATTGCTGTTGTAAGTGACCTTTGCTCGGGATATTAAAATATTAACCACATATAAGACATTATTTCCGAAAATAATTTATTGGAGCTTCTTGGGAACCGTGGTTAAAATCATGAGGTGCCCTTGAAATGAAGTTAAAACATCGAGGGGAAAACTGAAATCCTTTTTGGTTTGTTTATGAAAGCAAACAAAAAACAGTGGCCTAGAACATAAGGACATAAGAAGTAGGAGCAGGAGTAGGCCATACGGCCCCGCGGGCCTGCTCCGCCATTCAATAGGATCATGGCTGATCCGACTCTAGACTCACGTCCACTTCCCTGCCCTCTCCCCGTAACCCCTAATTCCCTTATCTGCTAGGAAAATGTCTATCTCCATTTTAAATTTATTTAATGTTGCAGCTTCCACAGCTCTCTGGGGTAGCAAATTCCATAGACTTACTACCCTCTGAGTGAAGAAGTTTCTCCTCATCTCAGTTTTGAAAGGGCAGCCCCTTATTCTTAGATTATGCCCCCTAGTTCTAGTCTCGCCCATCAGTGGAAACATCCTCCCTGCATCCACCCGATCAAGCCCCCTCACAATCTTATATGTTTCGATAAGATCGCCTCTCATTCTTCTGAACTCCAATGAGTAGAGTCCCAACCTACTCAACCTTTCCTCATACGTCAACCCCCTCATCTCCGGAATCAACCGAGTGAAACTTCTCTGAACCGCCTCGAGAGCATGTATATCTTTTCTTAAATATGGAAACCAAAACTGCACGCAGTATTCCAGGTGTGGCCTCACCAATACCATGTATAACTGCAGCAAGACTTCCCTGTTTTTACACTCCATCCCCCTTGCAATAAAAGCCAAGATTCCATTGGCCTGCTGCACCTGCATACTAACTTTTTATGTTTCATGCACCAGGACCCCCAGATCCCTTTGTACTGTAGCACTTTGCAGTTTCTCTCCATTTAGATAATAACTTGCTCTTTGATTTTTTCTGCCAAAGTGCATAACCTCACACTTTCCAACATTATATTGCATCTGCTAAATCTCTGCCCACTCACTTAGCCTGTCTATGTCCTTTTGCAGGTTTTTTATGTCATCCTCACTCATTGCTTTCCCTCCCATCTTTGTATCGTCAGCAAACTTGGATATGTTGCAATCGGTCCCTTCCTCCAAATCGTTAATATAGATTGTAAAGAGTTTGGGTCGCAGCACTGACCCCTGCGGAACACCACTAGTTACTGATTGCCAGCCCGAGAATGAACCATTTATCCCAACTCTTTGTTTTCTGTTAGATAGCCAATCTTCCACCCATGCCAGTATATTACCCCCAATCCTGTGATTTCTTATCTTGATCAGTAATCTTTTGTGTGGAACCTTGTCAAATGCCTTTTGGAAGTCCAAATACACTACATCCACTGGTTCCCCTTTATCCACCCTGTATGTTACATCCTCAAAGAATTCGAGCAAATTTGTCAAACATGACTTCCCCTTCATAAAACCATGCTGACTCTGTCCTATTAAATTATGTTTATCCAAATGCTCTGTTACTGTTTCCTTAATAATGGACTCCAACATTTTGCCAACCACAGATGTTAGGCTAACTGGTCTATAGTTTCCAGCTTTTTGTCTACTTCCCTTCTTAAATAAGGGTGTTACATTAGCAGTTTTCCAATCTGCCGGGACCTTTCCTGAGTCCAGGGAGTTCTGGAAAATAATCACCAATGCATCCACAATCCCTACCGCCACTTCTCTCAAGACCCTAGGATATCGGCCATCAGGTCCGGGGGATTTATCCGCCTTAAGTCCCATTATTTTACTGAGTACCATCTCCTTAGTGATTTTAATCGTCTTTAGCTCCTCCTCCCCCATTGTCCCCTGTTTGTCCAGTGTTGGGATATTTTTAGTGTCCTCTACTGTAAAGACTGATACAAAATATTTGTTCAGCGTCTTTGCCATCTCCATGTTCCCCACCACTAGTTTCCCGGTCCCATCCTCTAAGGGACCAACGTTCACTTTAGCCACCCTTTTTCTTTTTGTATAGCTGTAGAAACTCTTGCTATCTGTTTTTATATTTTTTGCTGGTTTACTTTCATAATCTATCTTCCCTTTCTTAATTAATCTTTTAGTTATTGTTTGCTGGCTTTTAAATGCTTCCCAATCTTCTATCCTCCCACTAGATTTGGCTACTTTATATGCCCTTGTTTTCAGTCAGATACTATCCTTTATTACTTTACTAAGCCACGGATGGCTGTCTTTTCTTTTACTCCCCTTTTTCCTCAGTGGAATATATTTATCTTGAAAGATGTTAAATATCTCCTTGAATGTAGACCACTGCTCTTGTACCGTCTTACACTTTAATCTGTTTTCCCAGTCCACTTTAGTCAATTCTACTCTCATACCTTCATAGTCTCCTTTATTTAAGCTCAGTACGCTGGTTTGAGATCCAACTCTCTCACCCTCAAACTGAATTTGGAATTCAACCATATTATGGTCACTCATTCCAAGGGGATCCTTTACTAGGACATTTTTTATTAATCCTGTTTCATTACACAGGACCAGATCTAAGATTGCCTGTCCCCTGGTTGGTTCAGTTACATACCGCTCAAGGAACCCGTCCCTAATACACTCTATGAACTCTTCCTCAAGGCTGCCATGCCCAATTTGATTAGTCCAGTCAATATGAAAGTTAAAATCCCTCATGATTATAGCTGTTCTCTTATTACAAGTCCCAACTATTTCCTGATTTATACTCCGACCAACAGAGTTGCAACTGTTGGGAGGCCTATAGACTACGCCCACTAGTGACTTTTTCCCCTTATTATTCCTTATCTCCACCCAAACTATTTCACTATCCTGATCCTTTGACCCAATATCATTTCTGACTATTGCAGTGATTCCATCCTTGATTAACATAGCCACCCCACCTCCCTTTCCTTCCTGTCTGTTCTTCCTAATTGTCAAATACCCTTGTATGTTTAGTTCCCAGTCATGATTATCTTGCAGCCATGTTTCCGTAATGGCCACCAGATCATACCCATGTGTAGCAACATGTAAAGTCAAACATGGTGAGACATTGGGTTAATAGAGGCAGCGAGCACAAAAGCAAGGAAGTTATGCTAAACCTTTATAAAA
>NW_028226940.1:0-21887 GCF_052327205.1 Somniosus microcephalus
CTGAAAGTCGGTGAGTGAGGGGGGACTGAGTCGCTGAGTGAGGGGGGACTGAGAGTCGTTGAGTGAGGGGGGACTGTTAGTCGGTGAGTTAGCGGGGACTGAGAATCGGTGAGTGAGGGGGGACTGAGAGTCGGTGAGTGAGGAGGTACTGAGAGTCGGTGAGTGAGGGGGGACTGAGTCGGTGAGTGAGGGGGAACTCAGAGTCGGTGAGTGAGGGGGGACTGAGAGTCTGTGAGTGAGGGGGGGGACTGAGAGTCGGTGAGTGAGGGGGGACTGAGAGACGGTGAGTGAGGTGGGAGTGAGTGTCGGTGAGTGAGGGGGGACTTAGAGTCGGTGACTGAGGGGGGACTGAGTCGGTGAGTGAGGAGCGACTGAGAGTCGATGACTGAGGGATGACTGAGTGTCGGCGACTGAGGGATGACTGAGTGTCGGCGACTGAGGGAGGACTGAGTGTCGGTGAGTGAGGGGGGACTGAGAGTCGGTGAGTGAGGGGGGACTGGGACGGTGAGTGAGGGGGGACTGAGTGGGTGAGTGAGGGGGGACTGAGTCGGTGAGTGTGGGGGGACTGAGTCGGTGAGTGAGGGGGACTGAGAGTCGGTGAGTGAGGGGGGACTGAGTCGGTGAGTGAGGGGGGGACTGAGTCGGTGAATGAGGGGGGACTGAGTCGGTGAATGAGGGGGGCTGATTCGGTGAGTGAGGGGGACTGAGAGTCGGTGAGTGAGGGGGGGCTGAGTCGGTGAGTGAGGGGGGACTGAGTCGGTGAGTGAGGGGGACTGAGAGTCGGTGAGTGAGGGGGGACTGAGTCGGTGAGTGAGGGGGGACTGAGTCTGTGAGTGAGGGGGGACTGAGTCGGTGAATGAGGGGGGACTGAGTCTGTGAGTGAGGGAGGACTGAGTCGGTGAGTGAGGGGGGCTGATTCGGTGAGTGAGGGGGGACTGAGAGTCGGTGAGTGAGGGGGGACTGAGAGTCGGTGAGTGAGGGGGGACTGAGTCGGTGAGTGAGGGGGGACTGAGTCGGAGAGTGAGGGGGGACTGAGTCGGTGAATGAGGGGGGACTGAGTCGGTGAGTGAGGGGGGACTGAGTCGGTGAGTGAGGGGGGACTGAGTCGGTGAGTGAGGGGGGACTGAGTCGGTGAGTGAGGGGGGACTGAGTCGGTGAATGAGGGGGGACTGAGTCGGTGAGTGAGGGGGGACTGAGTCGGTGAGTGAGGGGGGACTGAGTCGGTGAGTGGTGAGGGGGGACTGAGTCGGTGAGTGAGGGGGGACTGAGTCGGTGAGTGTGGGGGGACTGAGTCGGTGAGTGAGGGTGGACTGAGTCGGTGAGTGAGGGAGGACTGAGTCGGTGAGTGAGGGGGGACTGAGTCGGTGAGTGAGGGGGGACTGAGTCGGTGAGTGAGGGGGGACTGAGTCGGTGAGTGAGGGGGAACTGAGTCGGTGAGTGAGGGGGGACTGAGTCGGTGAGTGAGGGGGGACTGAGGCGGTGAGTGAGGGGGGACTGAGTCGGTGAGTGAGAGGGGACTGAGTCGGTGAGTGAGGGGGGCTGAGTCGGTGAGTGAGGGGGGACTGAGTCGGTGAGTGAGGGGGGACTGAGTCGGTGAGTTGGGGGGTACTGAGTCGGTGAGTGAGGGGGGACTGCCTCGGTGAGTGAGGGGGGACTGAGTCGGTGAGTGAGGGGGGACTGAGTCGGTGAGTGAGGGGGGACTGAGTCGGTGAGTGAGGGGGGACTGAGTCGGTGAGTGAGGGGGGACTGAGTCTCGGTGAGTGAGGGGGGACTGAGAGTCGGTGATTGAGGGGGCACTGAGAGTCTGTGAGTGAGGGGGAACTGAGAGTCTGTGAGTGAGGGGGGACTGAGAGTCGGTGAGTGAGGGGGTACTGAGAGTCGGTGAGTGAGGGGGTCTGAGAGTCGGTGAGTGAGGGGGGACTGAGAGTCGGTGAGTGAGGGGGGACTGAGAGTCGGTGAGTGATGGTGGACTGAGAGTCGGTGAGTGAGGGGGGACTGAGAGTCGGTGAGTGAGGGGGGACTGAGAGTCGGTGAGTGAGGGGGGACTGAGAGTCGGTGAGTGAGGGGGGACTGAGAGTCGGTGAGTGAGGAGGGACTGAGAGTCGGTGAGTGAGGGGTGACTGAGAGTCGGTGAGTGAGGGGTGACTGAGAGTCGGTGAGTGAGGGGCGACTGAGAGTCGGTGAGTGGGGGGGGACTGAGAGTCGGTGAGTGAGGGGGGACTGAGAGTCGGTGAGTGAGGGTGGACTGAGAGTCGGTGAGTGAGGGTGGACTGAGAGTCGGTGAGTGAGTGAGGACTGAGAGTCGGTGAGTGAGAGGGGACTGAGCGTCGGTGAGTGAGGGGGGACTGAGAGTCGGTGAGTGAGGGAGGACTGAGAGTCGGTGAGTGAGGGAGGACTGAGCGTCGGTGAGTGAGGGGGCACTGAGAGTCGGTGAGTGAGGGGGGATGAGAGTCGGTGAGTGAGGGAGGACTGAGAGTCGGTGAGTGAGGGGGGACTGAGCGTCGGTGAGTGAGGTGGCCAGAGAGTCGGTGAGTGAGGGAGGACTGAGCGTCGGTGAGTGAGGGAGGACTGAGTGTCGGTGAGTGAGGGGGGACTGAGCGTCGGTGAGTGAGGGGGACTGAGCGTCGGTGAGTGAGGGAGGACTGAGAGTCGGTGAGTGAGGGGGGACTGAGCGTCGGTGAGTGAGGGGGGACTGAGCGTCGGTGAGTGAGGGGGGACTGAGAGTCGGTTAGTGAGGGGGGACTGAGAGTCGGTGAGTGAGGGGGCACTGAGAGTCGGTGAGTGAGGGGGGACTGAGAGTCGGTGCGTGAGGGGGGACTGAGAGTCGGTGAGTGAGGGGGGACTGAGAGTCGGTGAGTGAGGGGGGACTGAGAGTCGGTGAGTGAGGGGGGACTGAGAGTCGGTGCGTGAGGGGGGACTGAGAGTCGGTGCGTGAGGGGGGACTGAGAGTCGGTGAGTGAGGGGGGACTGAGAGTCGGTGAGTGAGGGGGGACTGAATCGGTGAGTGAGGGGTTACTGAGAGTGGGTGAGTGAGGGGGGACTGAGTCGGTGAGTGAGGGGGACTGAGAGTCGGTGAGTGAGGGGGGACTGAGAGTCGGTGAGTGAGGGGGGACTGAGAGTCGGTGAGTGAGGGGGGACTGAGAGTCGGTGAGTGAGGGGGGACTGAGAGTCGGTGAGTGTGGGGGACTGAGAGTCGGTGAGTGAGTGGGGACTGAGAGTCGGTGAGTGAGGGGGGACAGAGTCGGTGAGTGAGGCAGGACTGAGTGTCGGTGAGTGAGGTGGGGACTGAGAGTCGGTGAGTGAGGGGGGACTGAGTCGGTGAGTGAGGGGGGACTGAGAGTCGTTGAGTGAGGGGGGACTGTGTGTCGGTGAGTGAGGGGGGACTGAGAGTCGGTGAGTGAGGAGGGACTGAGAGTCGGTGAGTGAGGGGGGACAGAGAGTCGGTGAGTGAGGAGGGACTGAGAGTCGGTGAGTGAGGGGGGACTGAGAGTCGGTGAGTGAGGGGGGACTGAGAGTCGGTGAATGAGGGGCGACTGAGAGTCGGTGTGTGAGGGGGACTGAGAGTCGGTGAGTGAGGGGGGACTGAGAGTCGGTGTGTGAGGGGGGACTGAGTCGGTGAGTGAGGGGGGACTGAGAGTCGGTGACTGAGGGGGGACTGAGTCGGTGAGTGGGGGGGACTGAATCGGTGAGTGAGGGGGGACTGAGAGTCGGTGAGTGAGGGGGTACTGAGAGTCGGTGAGTGAGGGGGACTGAGAGTCGGTGAGTGAGGGGGGACTGAGTCGGTGAGTGAGGGATACTGAGAGTCGCTGAGTGAGGGGGGACAGAGTCCGTGAGTGAGGGGGGACTGAGAGTCGGTGAGTGAGGAGGGACTGAGAGTCGATGACTGAGGGAGGACTGAGTGTCGGTGACTGAGGGAGTACTGAGAGTCGGTGAGTGAGTGGGGACTGAGAGTCGGTGAGTGAGGGGGGACAAAGTCGGTGAGTGAGGCGGGACTGAGAGTCGGTGAATGAGGGGGGACTGAGAGTCGGTGAGTGAGGTGGGACTGAGTCGGTGAGTGAGGGGGGACTGAGCGTCGGTTAGTGAAGGGCGACAGAGTGGGTGAGTGAGGGGATACTAAGAGTGGGTGAGGGAAGGGGACTGAGAGCGGGTGAGTGAGGGGGTCCTGAGAGCCGGTGAGTGAGGAGGGACTGAGAGTCGGGGAGTGAGGGAGGACTGAGAGTCGGGGAGTGAGGGAGGACTGAGAGTCGGTGAGTGAGGGGGGAACTGAGAGTCGGTGAGTGAGGGGGGACTGAGAGTCGGTGAGTGAGGGGGACTGAGTTGGTGAGTGAGGGGAGACTGAGAGTCGGTGAGTGAGGGGGGACTGAGAGTCGGTGAGTGAGGGAGGACTGAGAGTCGGTGAGTGAGGGGGGCTCAGATTCGGTGAGTGAGGGGGGACTGAGTCGGTGAGTGACAGGGACTGAGAGTCGGTGAGTGAGAGGGACTGAGAGTCGGTGAGTGAGTGGGGCTGAGAGTCGGTGAGTGAGGGGGACTGAGTCGGTGAGTGAGGGGGGACTGAGAGTCGGTGACTGAGTGAGGGGGGACTGAGTCGGTGAGTGACGGGGGACTGAGTGTCGGTTAGGGAGGGGGACTGAGAGTCAGTGAGTGAGGGGGGACTGAGAGTCGGTGAGTGAGGTGGGACAGAGAGTCGGTGAGTGAGGGGGGACTGAGAGTCGCTAAGTGAGGGGGGACTGAGAGTCAGTGACTGAGGGGGGACTGAGAGTCGGTGAGTGGGGGGGACTGAGTCGGTGAGTGAGGGGGGACTGAGAGTGGGTGAGTGAGGAGGGACTGAGAGTCGGTGAGTGAGGGGGACTGAGAGTCGGTGAGTGAGGGCGGACTGAGAGTCGGTGAGTGAGGGGGGACTGAGAGTCGGTGAGTGGGGGGGACTGAGAGTCGGTGAGTGAGGGGGACTGAGAGTCGGTGAGTGAGGGGGGACTGAGTGTCGGTGAGTGAGGGGGGTACTGAAAGTCGGTGAGTGAGGGGGGACTGAGTCGCTGAGTGAGGGGGGACTGAGAGTCGTTGAGTGAGGGGGGACTGTGAGTCGGTGAGTGAGCGGGGACTGAGAATCGGTGAGTGAGGGGGGACTGAGAGTCGGTGAGTGAGGAGGTACTGAGAGTCGGTGAGTGAGGGGGGACTGAGTCGGTGAGTGAGGGGGGACTCAGAGTCGGTGAGTGAGGGGGGACTGAGAGTCTGTGAGTGAGGGGGGGACTGAGAGTCGGTGAGTGAGGGGGGACTGAGAGACGGTGAGTGAGGTGGGAGTGAGTGTCGGTGAGTGAGGGGGGACTTAGAGTCGGTGAGTGAGGGGGGACTGAGAGTCGGTGACTGAGGGGGGACTGAGAGTCGGTGAGTGGGGGGGACTGAGTCGGTGAGTGAGGGGCGACTGAGAGTCGGTGAGTGAGGAGGGACTGAGAGTCGATGACTGAGGGATGACTGAGTGTCGGCGACTGAGGGAGGACTGAGTGTCGGTGAGTGAGGGGGCCAGAGAGTCGGTGAGTGAGGGAGGACTGAGCGTCGGTGAGTGAGGGAGGACTGAGAGTCGGTGAGTGAGGGGGGACTGAGCGTCGGTGAGTGAGGGGGACTGAGCGTCGGTGAGTGAGGGAGGACTGAGAGTCGGTGAGTGAGGGGGGACTGAGCGTCGGTGAGTGAGGGGGGACTGAGCGTCGGTGAGTGAGGGGGGACTGAGAGTCGGTGAGTGAGGGGGGACTGTGAGTCGGTGAGTGAGGGGGCACTGAGAGTCCGTGAGTGAGGGGGGACTGAGAGTCGGTGCGTGAGGGGGGACTGAGAGTCGGTGAGTGAGGGGGGACTGAGAGTCGGTGAGTGAGGGGGGACTGAATCGGTGAGTGAGGGGTTACTGAGAGTGGGTGAGTGAGGGGGGACTGAGTCGGTGAGTGAGGGGGACTGAGAGTCGGTGAGTGAGGGGGGACTGAGAGTCGGTGAGTGAGGGGGGACTGAGAGTCGGTGAGTGAGGGGGGACTGAGAGTCGGTGAGTGAGGGGGGACTGAGAGTCGGTGAGTGTGGGGGACTGAGAGTCGGTGAGTGAGTGGGGACTGAGAGTCGGTGAGTGAGGGGGGACAGAGTCGGTGAGTGAGGCGGGACTGAGTGTCGGTGAGTGAGGTGGGGTCTGAGAGTCGGTGAGTGAGGGGGGACTGAGTCGGTGAGTGAGGGGGGACTGAGAGTCGTTGAGTGAGGGGGGACTGTGTGTCGGTGAGTGAGGGGGGACTGAGAGTCGGTGAGTGAGGAGGGACTGAGAGTCGGTGAGTGAGGGGGGACAGAGAGTCGGTGAGTGAGGAGGGACTGAGAGTCGGTGAGTGAGGGGGTACTGAGAGTCGGTGAGTGAGGGGGGACTGAGAGTCGGTGAATGAGGGGCGACTGAGAGTCGGTGTGTGAGGGGGACTGAGAGTCGGTGAGTGAGGGGGGACTGAGAGTCGGTGTGTGAGGGGGGACTGAGTCGGTGAGTGAGGGGGGACTGAGAGTCGGTGACTGAGGGGGGACTGAGTCGGTGAGTGGGGGGGACTGAATCGGTGAGTGAGGGGGGACTGAGAGTCGGTGAGTGAGGGGGTACTGAGAGTCGGTGAGTGAGGGGGACTGAGAGTCGGTGAGTGAGGGGGGACTGAGTCGGTGAGTGAGGGATATTGAGAGTCGCTGAGTGAGGGGGGACTGAGAGTCGGGGAGTGAGGGAGGACTGAGAGTCGGGGAGTGAGGGAGGACTGAGAGTCGGTGAGTGAGGGGGGAACTGAGAGTCGGTGAGTGAGGGGGGACTGAGAGTCGGTGAGTGAGGGGGACTGAGTTGGTGAGTGAGGGGAGACTGAGAGTCGGTGAGTGAGGGGGGACTGAGAGTCGGTGAGTGAGGGAGGACTGAGAGTCGGTGAGTGAGGGGGGCTCAGATTCGGTGAGTGAGGGGGGACTGAGTCGGTGAGTGACAGGGACTGAGAGTCGGTGAGTGAGAGGGACTGAGAGTCGGTGAGTGAGTGGGGCTGAGAGTCGGTGAGTGAGGGGGGACTGAGTCGGTGAGTGAGGGGGGACTGAGAGTCGGTGACTGAGTGAGGGGGGACTGAGTCGGTGAGTGACGGGGGACTGAGTGTCGGTTAGGGAGGGGGACTGAGAGTCGGTGAGTGAGGGGGGACTGAGAGTCGGTGAGTGAGGGGGGACTGAGAGTCGGTGAGTGAGGGGGGACTGAGAGTCGCTAAGTGAGGGGGGACTGAGAGTCAGTGAGTGAGGGGGGGACTGAGAGTCGGTGAGTGGGGGGGACTGAGTCGGTGAGTGAGGGGGGACTGAGAGTGGGTGAGTGAGGAGGGACTGAGAGTCGGTGAGTGAGGGGGACTGAGAGTCGGTGAGTGAGGGCGGACTGAGAGTCGGTGAGTGAGGGGGGACTGAGAGTCGGTGAGTGGGGGGGACTGAGAGTCGGTGAGTGAGGGGGACTGAGAGTCGGTGAGTGAGGGGGGGCTGAGTGTCGGTGAGTGAGGGGGGGACTGAAAGTCGGTGAGTGAGGGGGGACTGAGTCGGTGAGTGAGGGGGGACTGAGAGTCGTTGAGTAAGGGGGGACTGTGAGTCGGTGAGTGAGCGGGGACTGAGAATCGGTGAGTGAGGGGGGACTGAGAGTCGGTGAGTGAGGAGGTACTGAGAGTCGGTGAGTGAGGGGGGACTGAGTCGGTGAGTGAGGGGGGACTCAGAGTCGGTGAGTGAGGGGGGACTGAGAGTCTGTGAGTGAGGGGGGGACTGAGAGTCGGTGAGTGAGGGGGGACTGAGAGACAGTGAGTGAGGTGGGAGTGAGTGTCGGTGAGTGAGGGGGGACTTAGAGTCGGTGAGTGAGGGGGGACTGAGAGTCGGTGACTGAGGGGGGACTGAGAGTCGGTGAGTGGGGGGGACTGAGTCGGTGAGTGAGGGGCGACTGAGAGTCGGTGAGTGAGGAGGGACTGAGAGTCGATGACTGAGGGATGACTGAGTGTCGGCGACTGAGGGAGGACTGAGTGTCGGTGAGTGAGGGGGCTAGAGAGTCGGTGAGTGAGGGAGGACTGAGCGTCGGTGAGTGAGGGAGGACTGAGAGTCGGTGAGTGAGGGGGGACTGAGCGTCGGTGAGTGAGGGGGGACTGAGTCGGTGAGTGAGGGGGGACTGAGTCGGTGAGTGAGGGGGGACTGAGTCTCGGTGAGTGAGGGGGGACTGAGAGTCGGTGATTGAGGGGGCACTGAGAGTCTGTGAGTGAGGGGGAACTGAGAGTCTGTGAGTGAGGGGGGACTGAGAGTCGGTGAGTGAGGGGGTACTGAGAGTCGGTGAGTGAGGGGGACTGAGAGTCGGTGAGTGAGGGGGACTGAGAGTCGGTGAGTGAGGGGGGACTGAGAGTCGGTGAGTGATGGTGGACTGAGAGTCGGTGAGTGAGGGGGGACTGAGAGTCGGTGAGTGAGGGGGGACTGAGAGTCGGTGAGTGAGGGGGGACTGAGAGTCGGTGAGTGAGGGGGGACTGAGAGTCGGTGAGTGAGGAGGGACTGAGAGTCGGTGAGTGAGGGGTGACTGAGAGTCGGTGAGTGAGGGGTGACTGAGAGTCGGTGAGTGAGGGGCGACTGAGAGTCGGTGAGTGGGGGGGGACTGAGAGTCGGTGAGTGAGGGGGGACTGAGAGTCGGTGAGTGAGGGTGGACTGAGAGTCGGTGAGTGAGGGTGGACTGAGAGTCGGTGAGTGAGTGAGGACTGAGAGTCGGTGAGTGAGAGGGGACTGAGCGTCGGTGAGTGAGGGGGGACTGAGATTCGGTGAGTGAGGGAGGACTGAGAGTCGGTGAGTGAGGGAGGACTGAGCGTCGGTGAGTGAGGGGGCACTGAGAGTCGGTGAGTGAGGGGGGATGAGAGTCGGTGAGTGAGGGAGGACTGAGAGTCGGTGAGTGAGGGGGGACTGAGCGTCGGTGAGTGAGGGGGCCAGAGAGTCGGTGAGTGAGGGAGGACTGAGCGTCGGTGAGTGAGGGAGGACTGAGAGTCGGTGAGTGAGGGGGGACTGAGCGTCGGTGAGTGAGGGGGACTGAGCGTCGGTGAGTGAGGGAGGACTGAGAGTCGGTGAGTGAGGGGGGACTGAGCGTCGGTGAGTGAGGGGGGACTGAGCGTCGGTGAGTGAGGGGGGACTGAGAGTCGGTGAGTGAGGGGGGACTGAGAGTCGGTGAGTGAGGGGGCACTGAGAGTCGGTGAGTGAGGGGGGACTGAGAGTCGGTGCGTGAGGGGGGACTGAGAGTCGGTGAGTGAGGGGGGACTGAGAGTCGGTGAGTGAGGGGGGACTGAGAGTCGGTGAGTGAGGGGGGACTGAGAGTCGGTGCGTGAGGGGGGACTGAGAGTCGGTGCGTGAGGGGGGACTGAGAGTCGGTGAGTGAGGGGGGACTGAGAGTCGGTGAGTGAGGGGGGACTGAATCGGTGAGTGAGGGGTTACTGAGAGTGGGTGAGTGAGGGGGGACTGAGTCGGTGAGTGAGGGGGACTGAGAGTCGGTGAGTGAGGGGGGACTGAGAGTCGGTGAGTGAGGGGGGACTGAGAGTCGGTGAGTGAGGGGGGACTGAGAGTCGGTGAGTGAGGGGGGACTGAGAGTCGGTGAGTGTGGGGGACTGAGAGTCGGTGAGTGAGTGGGGACTGAGAGTCGGTGAGTGAGGGGGGACAGAGTCGGTGAGTGAGGCAGGACTGAGTGTCGGTGAGTGAGGTGGGGACTGAGAGTCGGTGAGTGAGGGGGGACTGAGTCGGTGAGTGAGGGGGGACTGAGAGTCGTTGAGTGAGGGGGGACTGTGTGTCGGTGAGTGAGGGGGGACTGAGAGTCGGTGAGTGAGGAGGGACTGAGAGTCGGTGAGTGAGGGGGGACAGAGAGTCGGTGAGTGAGGAGGGACTGAGAGTCGGTGAGTGAGGGGGGACTGAGAGTCGGTGAGTGAGCGGGGACTGAGAGTCGGTGAATGAGGGGCGACTGAGAGTCGGTGTGTGAGGGGGACTGAGAGTCGGTGAGTGAGGGGGGACTGAGAGTCGGTGTGTGAGGGGGGACTGAGTCGGTGAGTGAGGGGGGACTGAGAGTCGGTGACTGAGGGGGGACTGAGTCGGTGAGTGGGGGGGACTGAATCGGTGAGTGAGGGGGGACTGAGAGTCGGTGAGTGAGGGGGTACTGAGAGTCGGTGAGTGAGGGGGACTGAGAGTCGGTGAGTGAGGGGGGACTGAGTCGGTGAGTGAGGGATACTGAGAGTCGCTGAGTGAGGGGGGACAGAGTCCGTGAGTGAGGGGGGACTGAGAGTCGGTGAGTGAGGAGGGACTGAGAGTCGATGACTGAGGGAGGACTGAGTGTCGGTGACTGAGGGAGTACTGAGAGTCGGTGAGTGAGTGGGGACTGAGAGTCGGTGAGTGAGGGGGGACAAAGTCGGTGAGTGAGGCGGGACTGAGAGTCGGTGAATGAGGGGGGACTGAGAGTCGGTGAGTGAGGTGGGACTGAGTCGGTGAGTGAGGGGGGACTGAGCGTCGGTTAGTGAAGGGCGACAGAGTGGGTGAGTGAGGGGATACTAAGAGTGGGTGAGGGAAGGGGACTGAGAGCGGGTGAGTGAGGGGGTCCTGAGAGCCGGTGAGTGAGGAGGGACTGAGAGTCGGGGAGTGAGGGAGGACTGAGAGTCGGGGAGTGAGGGAGGACTGAGAGTCGGTGAGTGAGGGGGGAACTGAGAGTCGGTGAGTGAGGGGGGACTGAGAGTCGGTGAGTGAGGGGGACTGAGTTGGTGAGTGAGGGGAGACTGAGAGTCGGTGAGTGAGGGGGGACTGAGAGTCAGTGAGTGAGGGAGGACTGAGAGTCGGTGAGTGAGGGGGGCTCAGATTCGGTGAGTGAGGGGGGACTGAGTCGGTGAGTGACAGGGACTGAGAGTCGGTGAGTGAGAGGGACTGAGAGTCGGTGAGTGAGTGGGGCTGAGAGTCGGTGAGTGAGGGGGACTGAGTCGGTGAGTGAGGGGGGACTGAGAGTCGGTGACTGAGTGAGGGGGGACTGAGTCGGTGAGTGACGGGGGACTGAGTGTCGGTTAGGGAGGGGGACTGAGAGTCAGTGAGTGAGGGGGGACTGAGAGTCGGTGAGTGAGGTGGGACAGAGAGTCGGTGAGTGAGGGGGGACTGAGAGTCGCTAAGTGAGGGGGGACTGAGAGTCAGTGAGTGAGGGGGGACTGAGAGTCGGTGAGTGGGGGGGACTGAGTCGGTGAGTGAGGGGGGACTCAGAGTCGGTGAGTGAGGGGGGACTGAGAGTCTGTGAGTGAGGGGGGGACTGAGAGTCGGTGAGTGAGGGGGGACTGAGAGACGGTGAGTGAGGTGGGAGTGAGTGTCGGTGAGTGAGGGGGGACTTAGAGTCGGTGAGTGAGGGGGGACTGAGAGTCGGTGACTGAGGGGGGACTGAGAGTCGGTGAGTGGGGGGGACTGAGTCGGTGAGTGAGGGGCGACTGAGAGTCGGTGAGTGAGGAGGGACTGAGAGTCGATGACTGAGGGATGACTGAGTGTCGGCGACTGAGGGAGGACTGAGTGTCGGTGAGTGAGGGGGCCAGAGAGTCGGTGAGTGAGGGAGGACTGAGCGTCGGTGAGTGAGGGAGGACTGAGAGTCGGTGAGTGAGGGGGGACTGAGCGTCGGTGAGTGAGGGGGACTGAGCGTCGGTGAGTGAGGGAGGACTGAGAGTCGGTGAGTGAGGGGGGACTGAGCGTCGGTGAGTGAGGGGGGACTGAGCGTCGGTGAGTGAGGGGGGACTGAGAGTCGGTGAGTGAGGGGGGACTGTGAGTCGGTGAGTGAGGGGGCACTGAGAGTCCGTGAGTGAGGGGGGACTGAGAGTCGGTGCGTGAGGGGGGACTGAGAGTCGGTGAGTGAGGGGGGACTGAGAGTCGGTGAGTGAGGGGGGACTGAATCGGTGAGTGAGGGGTTACTGAGAGTGGGTGAGTGAGGGGGGACTGAGTCGGTGAGTGAGGGGGACTGAGAGTCGGTGAGTGAGGGGGGACTGAGAGTCGGTGAGTGAGGGGGGACTGAGAGTCGGTGAGTGAGGGGGGACTGAGAGTCGGTGAGTGAGGGGGGACTGAGAGTCGGTGAGTGTGGGGGACTGAGAGTCGGTGAGTGAGTGGGGACTGAGAGTCGGTGAGTGAGGGGGGACAGAGTCGGTGAGTGAGGCGGGACTGAGTGTCGGTGAGTGAGGTGGGGACTGAGAGTCGGTGAGTGAGGGGGGACTGAGTCGGTGAGTGAGGGGGGACTGAGAGTCGTTGAGTGAGGGGTGACTGTGTGTCGGTGAGTGAGGGGGGACTGAGAGTCGGTGAGTGAGGGGGGACAGAGAGTCGGTGAGTGAGGAGGGACTGAGAGTCGGTGAGTGAGGGGGTACTGAGAGTCGGTGAGTGAGGGGGGACTGAGAGTCGGTGAATGAGGGGCGACTGAGAGTCGGTGTGTGAGGGGGACTGAGAGTCGGTGAGTGAGGGGGGACTGAGAGTCGGTGTGTGAGGGGGGACTGAGTCGGTGAGTGAGGGGGGACTGAGAGTCGGTGACTGAGGGGGGACTGAGTCCGTGAGTGGGGGGGACTGAATCGGTGAGTGAGGGGGGACTGAGAGTCGGTGAGTGAGGGGGTACTGAGAGTCGGTGAGTGAGGGGGACTGAGAGTCGGTGAGTGAGGGGGGACTGAGTCGGTGAGTGAGGGATATTGAGAGTCGCTGAGTGAGGGGGGACTGAGAGTCGGGGAGTGAGGGAGGACTGAGAGTCGGGGAGTGAGGGAGGACTGAGAGTCGGTGAGTGAGGGGGGAACTGAGAGTCGGTGAGTGAGGGGGGACTGAGAGTCGGTGAGTGAGGGGGACTGAGTTGGTGAGTGAGGGGAGACTGAGAGTCGGTGAGTGAGGGGGGGACTGAGAGTCGGTGAGTGAGGGAGGACTGAGAGTCGGTGAGTGAGGGGGGCTCAGATTCGGTGAGTGAGGGGGGACTGAGTCGGTGAGTGACAGGGACTGAGAGTCGGTGAGTGAGAGGGACTGAGAGTCGGTGAGTGAGTGGGGCTGAGAGTCGGTGAGTGAGGGGGGACTGAGTCGGTGAGTGAGGGGGGACTGAGAGTCGGTGACTGAGTGAGGGGGGACTGAGTCGGTGAGTGACGGGGGACTGAGTGTCGGTTAGGGAGGGGGGACTGAGAGTCGGTGAGTGAGGGGGGACTGAGAGTCGGTGAGTGAGGGGGGACTGAGAGTCGGTGAGTGAGGGGGGACTGAGAGTCGCTAAGTGAGGGGGGACTGAGAGTCAGTGAGTGAGGGGGGACTGAGAGTCGGTGAGTGGGGGGGACTGAGTCGGTGAGTGAGGGGGGACTGAGAGTGGGTGAGTGAGGAGGGACTGAGAGTCGGTGAGTGAGGGGGACTGAGAGTCGGTGAGTGAGGGCGGACTGAGAGTCGGTGAGTGAGGGGGGACTGAGAGTCGGTGAGTGGGGGGGACTGAGAGTCGGTGAGTGAGGGGGACTGAGAGTCGGTGAGTGAGGGGGGACTGAGTGTCGGTGAGTGAGGGGGGGACTGAAAGTCGGTGAGTGAGGGGGGACTGAGTCGGTGAGTGAGGGGGGACTGAGAGTCGTTGAGTGAGGGGGGGACTGTGAGTCGGTGAGTGAGCGGGGACTGAGAATCGGTGAGTGAGGGGGGACTGAGAGTCGGTGAGTGAGGGGGGACTGAGTCGGTGAGTGAGGGGGGACTCAGAGTCGGTGAGTGAGGGGGGACTGAGAGTCTGTGAGTGAGGGGGGGACTGAGAGTCGGTGAGTGAGGGGGGACTGAGAGACGGTGAGTGAGGTGGGAGTGAGTGTCGGTGAGTGAGGGGGGACTTAGAGTCGGTGAGTGAGGGGGGACTGAGAGTCGGTGACTGAGGGGGGACTGAGAGTCGGTGAGTGGGGGGGGACTGAGTCGGTGAGTGAGGGGCGACTGAGAGTCGGTGAGTGAGGAGGGACTGAGAGTCGATGACTGAGGGATGACTGAGTGTCGGCGACTGAGGGAGGACTGAGTGTCGGTGAGTGAGGGGGCCAGAGAGTCGGTGAGTGAGGGAGGACTGAGCGTCGGTGAGTGAGGGAGGACTGAGAGTCGGTGAGTGAGGGGGGACTGAGCGTCGGTGAGTGAGGGGGACTGAGCGTCGGTGAGTGAGGGAGGACTGAGAGTCGGTGAGTGAGGGGGGACTGAGCGTCGGTGAGTGAGGGGGGACTGAGCGTCGGTGAGTGAGGGGGGACTGAGAGTCGGTGAGTGAGGGGGGACTGAGAGTCGGTGAGTGAGGGGGCACTGAGAGTCGGTGAGTGAGGGGGGACTGAGAGTCGGTGCGTGAGGGGGGACTGAGAGTCGGTGAGTGAGGGGGGACTGAGAGTCGGTGAGTGAGGGGGGACTGAATCGGTGAGTGAGGGGTTACTGAGAGTGGGTGAGTGAGGGGGAACTGAGTCGGTGAGTGAGGGGGACTGAGAGTCGGTGAGTGAGGGGGGACTGAGAGTCGGTGAGTGAGGGGGGACTGAGAGTCGGTGAGTGAGGGGGGACTGAGAGTCGGTGAGTGAGGGGGGACTGAGAGTCGGTGAGTGTGGGGGACTGAGAGTCGGTGAGTGAGTGGGGACTGAGAGTCGGTGAGTGAGGGGGGACAGAGTCGGTGAGTGAGGCGGGACTGAGTGTCGGTGAGTGAGGTGGGGACTGAGAGTCGGTGAGTGAGGGGGGACTGAGTCGGTGAGTGAGGGGGGACTGAGAGTCGTTGAGTGAGGGGGGACTGTGTGTCGGTGAGTGAGGGGGGACTGAGAGTCGGTGAGTGAGGAGGGACTGAGAGTCGGTGAGTGAGGGGGGACAGAGAGTCGGTGAGTGAGGAGGGACTGAGAGTCGGTGAGTGAGGGGGGACTGAGAGTCGGTGAGTGAGGGGGGACTGAGAGTCGGTGAATGAGGGGCGACTGAGAGTCGGTGTGTGAGGGGGACTGAGAGTCGGTGAGTGAGGGGGCCTGAGAGTCGGTGTGTGAGGGGGGACTGAGTCGGTGAGTGAGGGGGGACTGAGAGTCGGTGACTGAGGGGGGACTGAGTCGGTGAGTGGGGGGGACTGAATCGGTGATTGAGGGGGGGACTGAGAGTCGGTGAGTGAGTGGGTACTGAGAGTCGGTGAGTGAGGGGGACTGAGAGTCGGTGAGTGAGGGGGGACTGAGTCGGTGAGTGAGGGATATTGAGAGTCGCTGAGTGAGGGGGGACTGAGAGTCGGGGAGTGAGGGAGGACTGAGAGTCGGGGAGTGAGGTAGGACTGAGAGTCGGTGAGTGAGGGGGGAACTGAGAGTCGGTGAGTGAGGGGGGACTGAGAGTCGGTGAGTGAGGGGGACTGAGTTGGTGAGTGAGGGGAGACTGAGAGTCGGTGAGTGAGGGGGGACTGAGAGTCGGTGAGTGAGGGAGGACTGAGAGTCGGTGAGTGAGGGGGGCTCAGATTCGGTGAGTGAGGGGGGACTGAGTCGGTGAGTGACAGGGACTGAGAGTCGGTGAGTGAGAGGGACTGAGAGTCGGTGAGTGAGTGGGGCTGAGAGTCGGTGAGTGAGGGGGGACTGAGTCGGTGGAGTGAGGGGGGACTGAGAGTCGGTGACTGAGTGAGGGGGGGACTGAGTCGGTGAGTGACGGGGGACTGAGTGTCGGTTAGGGAGGGGGACTGAGAGTCGGTGAGTGAGGGGGGACTGAGAGTCGGTGAGTGAGGGGGGACTGAGAGTCGGTGAGTGAGGGGGGACTGAGAGTCGCTAAGTGAGGGGGGACTGAGAGTCAGTGAGTGAGGGGGGACTGAGAGTCGGTGAGTGGGGGGGACTGAGTCGGTGAGTGAGGGGGGACTGAGAGTGGGTGAGTGAGGAGGGACTGAGAGTCGGTGAGTGAGGGGGACTGAGAGTCGGTGAGGTGAGGGCGGACTGAGAGTCGGTGAGTGAGGGGGGACTGAGAGTCGGTGAGTGGGGGGGACTGAGAGTCGGTGAGTGAGGGGGACTGAGAGTCGGTGAGTGAGGGGGGGACTGAGTGTCGGTGAGTGAGGGGGGGACTGAAAGTCGGTGAGTGAGGGGGGACCTGAGTCGGTGAGTGAGGGGGGACTGAGAGTCGTTGAGTGAGGGGGACTGTGAGGTCGGTGAGTGAGCGGGGACTGAGAATCGGTGAGTGAGGGGGGACTGAGAGTCGGTGAGTGAGGAGGTACTGAGAGTCGGTGAGTGAGGGGGGACTGAGTCGGTGAGTGAGGGGGGACTCAGAGTCGGTGAGTGAGGGGGGACTGAGAGTCTGTGAGTGAGGGGGGGACTGAGAGTCGGTGAGTGAGGGGGGACTGAGAGACGGTGAGTGAGGTGGGAGTGAGTGTCGGTGAGTGAGGGGGGACTTAGAGTCGGTGAGTGAGGGGCTGAGAGTCGGTGACTGAGGGGGGACTGAGAGTCGGTGAGTGGGGGGGACTGAGTCGGTGAGTGAGGGGCGACTGAGAGTCGGTGAGTGAGGAGGGACTGAGAGTCGATGACTGAGGGATGACTGAGTGTCGGCGACTGAGGGAGGACTGAGTGTCGGTGAGTGAGGGGGTCTGAGAGTCGGTGAGTGAGGGGGTACTAAGAGTGTGTGAGTGAGTGGGACTGAGAGTCGGTGAGTGAGGGGGGACTGAGAGTCGGTGAGGGGGGACTGAGAGTCGGTGAGTGAGGGGGGACTGGGACGGTGAGTGAGGGGGGGAGTGAGTGGGTGAGTGAGGGGGGACTGAGTCGGTGAGTGTGGGGGGACTGAGAGTCGGTGAGTGAGGGGGGACTGAGAGTCGGTGAGTGAGAGGGGACTGAGTCGGTGAGTGAGGGGGGACTGAGTCGGTGAGTGATTGGGGACTGAGTCGGTGAGTGAGGGGGGACTGAGTCGGTGAGTGAGGGGGGACTGAGACGGTGAGTGAGGGAGGACTGAGTCGGTGAGTGAGGGGGGCTGATTCGGTGAGTGAGGGGGGACTGAGTCGGTGAGTGAGGGGGACTGAGTCGGAGAGTGAGGGGGGACTGAGTCGGTGAGTGAGGGGGGACTGAGTCGGTGAGTGAGGGGGGACTGAGGTCGGTGAGTGAGGGGGGACTGAGTCGGAGAGTGAGGGGGACTGAGTCGGTGAGTGAGGGTCGACTGAGTCGGTGATTGTGGGGGGACTGAGTCGGTGAGTGAGGGGGGACTGAGTCGGTGAGTGAGGGGGCACTGAGTCGGTGAGTGTGGGGGGACTGAGTCGGTGAGTGAGGGTGGACTGAGTCGGTGAGTGAGGGGGGACTGAGTCGGTGAGTGAGGGGGGACTGAGTCGGTTGAGTGAGGGGGGACTGAGTCGGTGAGTGAGGGGGACTGAGTCGGTGAGTGAGGGGAACTGAGCCGGTGAGTGAGGGGGGACTGTGTCGGTGAGTGAGGGGGGACTGAGTCGGTGAGTGAGGGGGGACTGAGTCGGTGAGTGAGAGTGGACTGAGTCGGTGATTGAGGGGGGACTGAGTCGGTGAGTGAGGGGGACTCAGTCGGTGAGTGAGGGGGGACTGAGTCGGTGAGTTGGGGGGGACTGAGTCGGTGAGTGAGGGGGGACTGCCTCGGTGAGTGAGGGGGACTGAGTCGGTGAGTGAGGGGGGACTGAGTCGGTGAGTGAGGGGGGACTGAGTCGGTGAGTGAGGGGGGACTGAGTCGGTGAGTGAGGGGGGACTGAGTCTCGGTGAGTGAGGGGGGACTAAGAGTCGGTTATTGAGGGGGCACTGAGAGTCTGTGAGTGAGGGGGAACTGAGAGTCTGTGAGTGAGGGGGGACTGAGAGTCGGTGAGTGAGGGGGGACTGAGAGTCGGTGAGTGAGGGGGACTGAGAGTCGGTGAGTGAGGGGGGACTGAGAGTCGGTGAGTGAGGGGGGACTGAGAGTCGGTGAGTGATGGTGGACTGAGAGTCGGTGAGTGAGTGAGGACTGAGAGTCGGTGAGTGAGAGGGGACTGAGCGTCGGTGAGTGAGGGGGGACTGAGAGTCAGTGAGTGAGGGAGGACTGAGAGTCGGTGAGTGAGGGAGGACTGAGCGTCGGTGAGTGAGGGGGCACTGAGAGTCGGTGAGTGAGGGGGGGACTGAGAGTCGGTGAGTGAGGGAGGACTGAGAGTCGGTGAGTGAGGGGGGACTGAGCGTCGGTGAGTGAGGGAGGACTGAGCGTCGGTGAGTGAGGGAGGACTGAGAGTCGGTGAGTGAGGGGGGACTGAGCGTCGGTGAGTGAGGGAGGACTGAGCGTCGGTGAGTGAGGGAGGACTGAGAGTCGGTGAGTGAGGGGGGACTGAGCGTCGGTGAGTGAGGGGGGACTGAGAGTCGGTGAGTGAGGGGGGACTGAGAGTCGGTGAGTGAGGGGGGACTGAGAGTCGGTGAGTGAGGGGGGCACTGGAGTCGGTGAGTGAGGGGGGACTGAGAGTCGGTGAGTGAGGGGGGACTGAGAGTCGGTGAGTGAGGGGGGACTGAATCGGTGAGTGAGGGGTTACTGAGAGTGGGTGAGTGAGGGGGGACTGAGTCGGTGAGCGAGGGGGACTGAGAGTCGGTGAGTGAGGGGGGACTGAGAGTCGGTGAGTGAGGGGGGACTGAGAGTCGGTGAGTGAGGGGGGACTGAGAGTCGGTGAGTGAGGGGGGACTGAGAGTCGGTGAGTGTGGGGGACTGAGAGTCGGTGAGTGAGTGGGGACTGAGAGTCGGTGAGTGAGGGGGGACAGAGTCGGTGAGTGAGGCGGGACTGAGTGTCGGTTGAGTGAGGTGGGGACTGAGAGTCGGTGAGTGAGGGGGGACTGAGTCGGTGAGTGAGGGGGGTCTGAGAGTCGTTGAGTGAGGGGGGACTGTGAGTCGGTGAGTGAGGGGGGACAGAGAGTCGGTGAGTGAGGAGGGACTGAGAGTCGGTGAGTGAGGGGGACAGAGAGTCGGTGAGTGAGGAGGGACTGAGAGTCGGTGAGTGAGGGGGGACTGAGAGTCGGTGAGTGAGGGGGGACTGAGAGTCGGTGAATGAGGGGCGACTGAGAGTCGGTGTGTGAGGGGGACTGAGAGTCGGTGAGTGAGGGGGGACTGAGAGTCGGTGTGTGAGGGGGGACTGAGTCGGTGAGTGAGGGGGGACTGAGAGTCGGTGACTGAGGGTGACTGAGAGTCGATGACTGAGGGATGACTGAGTGTCGGCGACTGAGGGAGGACTGAGTGTCGGTGAGTGAGGGGGCCAGAGAGTCGGTGAGTGAGGGAGGACTGAGCGTCGGTGAGTGAGGGAGGACTGAGAGTCGGTGAGTGAGGGGGGACTGAGCGTCGGTGAGTGAGGGGAACTGAGCGTCGGTGAGTGAGGGGGACTGAGAGTCGGTGAGTGAGGGGGGACTGAGCGTCGGTGAGTGAGGGGGGACTGAGCGTCGGTGAGTGAGGGGGGACTGAGAGTCGGTGATTGAGGGGGGACTGAGAGTCGGTGAGTGAGGGGGCACTGAGAGTCGGTGAGTGAGGGGGGACTGAGAGTCGGTGCGTGAGGGGGGACTGAGAGTCGGTGAGTGAGGGGGGACTGAGAGTCGGTGAGTGAGGGGGGACTGAATCGGTGAGTGAGGGGTTACTGAGAGTGGGTGAGTGAGGGGGGACTGAGTCGGTGAGTGAGGGGGACTGAGAGTCGGTGAGTGAGGGGGGACTGAGAGTCGTGAGTGAGGGGGGACTGAGAGTCGGTGAGTGAGGGGGGACTGAGAGTCGAGTGAGTGTGGGGGACTGAGAGTCGGTGAGTGAGGGGTCTGAGAGTCGGTGAGTGAGTGGGGACTGAGAGTCGGTGAGTGAGGGGGGACTGAGAGTCGGTGAGTGAGGGTGGACAGAGTCGGTGAGTGAGGCGGGACTGAGTGTCGGGTGAGTGAGGTGGGGACTGAGAGTCGGTGAGTGAGGGGGGACTGAGTCGGTGAGTGAGGGGGGACTGAGAGTCGTTGAGTGAGGGGGGGACTGTGTGTCGGTGAGTGAGGGGGGACTGAGAGTCGGTGAGTGAGGAGGGACTGAGAGTCGGTGAGTGAGGGGGGACAGAGAGTCGGTGAGTGAGGAGGGACTGAGAGTCGGTGAGGACTGAGAGTCGGTGAGTGAGGGGGGACTGAGAGTCGGTGAGTGAGGGGGACTGAGATTCGGTGAATGAGGGGCGACTGAGAGTCGGTGTGTGAGGGGGACTGAGAGTCGGTGAGTGAGGGGGTACTGAGAGTCGGTGTGTGAGGGGGGACTGAGTCGGTGAGTGAGGGGGGACTGAGAGTCGGTGACTGAGGGGGGACTGAGTCGGTGAGTGGGGGGGACTGAATCGGTGAGTGAGGGGGGACTGAGAGTCGGTGAGTGAGGGGGTACTGAGAGTCGGTGAGTGAGGGGGACTGAGAGTCGGTGAGTGAGGGGGGACTGAGTCGGTGAGTGAGGGATATTGAGAGTCGCTGAGTGAGGGGGGACTGAGAGTCGGGGAGTGAGGGAGGACTGAGAGTCGGGGAGTGAGGGAGGACTGAGAGTCGGTGAGTGAGGGGGGAACTGAGAGTCGGTGAGTGAGGGGGGACTGAGAGTCGGTGAGTGAGGGGGACTGAGTTGGTGAGTGAGGGTGAGACTGAGAGTCGGTGAGTGAGGGGGGGACTGAGAGTCGGTGAGTGAGGGAGGACTGAGAGTCGGTGAGTGAGGGGGGCTCAGATTCGGTGAGTGAGGGGGGACTGAGTCGGTGAGTGACAGGGACTGAGAGTCGGTGAGTGAGAGGGACTGAGAGTCGGTGAGTGAGTGGGGCTGAGAGTCGGTGAGGGGTGAGTGAGTGGGGCTGAGAGTCGGTGAGTGAGGGGGGACTGAGTCGGTGAGTGAGGGGGGGACAGAGAGTCGGTGACTGAGTGAGGGGGGACTGAGTCGGTGAGTGACGGGGGACTGAGTGTCGGTTAGGGAGGGGGACTGAGAGTCGGTGAGTGAGGGGGGACTGAGAGTCGGTGAGTGAGGGGGGGACTGAGAGTCGCTAAGTGAGGGGGGACTGAGAGTCAGTGAGTGAGGGGGGGACTGAGAGTCGGTGAAGTGGGGGGGGACTGAGTCGGTGAGTGAGGGGGGACTGAGAGTGGGTGAGTGAGGAGGGACTGAGAGTCGGTGAGTGAGGGGGGACTGAGAGTCGGTGAGTGAGGGTGGACTGAGAGTCGGTGAGTGAGGGGGGACTGAGAGTCGGTGAGTGGGGGGGACTGAGAGTCGGTGAGTGAGGGGGACTGAGAGTCGGTGAGTGAGGGGGGGACTGAGTGTCGGTGAGTGAGGGGGGGACTGAAAGTCGGTGAGTGAGGGGGGA
The DNA here is from genome assembly GCF_052327205.1 of Somniosus microcephalus. NCBI lineage: Eukaryota > Metazoa > Chordata > Chondrichthyes > Squaliformes > Somniosidae > Somniosus > Somniosus microcephalus. The sequence goes on from NW_028226940.1 coordinate 21,203, forward strand.
CTGAGTCGGTGAGTGAGGGGGGACTGAGAGTCGTTGAGTGAGGGGGGACTGTGAGTCGGTGAGTGAGCGGGGACTGAGAATCGGTGAGTGAGGGGGGGACTGAGAGTCGGTGAGTGAGGAGGTACTGAGAGTCGGTGAGTGAGGGGGGACTGAGTCGGTGAGTGAGGGGGGACTCAGAGTCGGTGAGTGAGGGGGGACTGAGAGTCTGTGAGTGAGGGGGGGGACTGAGAGTCGGTGAGTGAGGGGGGGACTGAGAGACGGTGAGTGAGGTGGGAGTGAGTGTCGGTGAGTGAGGGGGGACTTAGAGTCGGTGAGTGAGGGGGGACTGAGAGTCGGTGACTGAGGGGGGACTGAGAGTCGGTGAGTGGGGGGGACTGAGTCGGTGAGTGAGGGGCGACTGAGAGGTCGGTGAGTGAGGAGGGACTGAGAGTCGATGACTGAGGGATGACTGAGTGTCGGCGACTGAGGGAGGACTGAGTGTCGGTGAGTGAGGGGGTCTGAGAGTCGGTGAGTGAGGGGGTACTAAGAGTGTGTGAGTGAGTGGGACTGAGAGTCGGTGAGTGAGGGGGGGACTGAGAGTCGGTGAGGGGGGACTGAGAGTCGGTGAGTGAGGGGGGACTGGGACGGTGAGTGAGGGGGGACTGAGTGGGTGAGTGAGGGGGGGACTGAGTCGGTGAGTGTGGGG
>NW_028226941.1:0-21873 GCF_052327205.1 Somniosus microcephalus
GTGGGGGAGGAGGGGGAGGGGAGGAGAGAGAGAGAGGGTGGGGGAGGAGAGAGAGAGAGGGTGGGGGAGGAGAGAGGGTGGGGGAGGAGAGAGGGTGGGGGAGGAGAGAGAGAGGGTGTGGGAGGAGAGAGAGAGGGTGGGGGAGGAGAGAGAGGGAGGGGGAGGAGAGAGAGGGAGGGGGAGGAGAGAGAGGGAGGGGAGGAGAGAGAGAGAGAGAGGGTGGGGGGAGGGGAGAGAGGGTGGGGGAGCGAGGGTGGGGGAGCGAGGGAGGGTGGGGGGAGGGGAGCGAGAGGGGGGAGGGCAGGGAGAGGGGGAGGGAGGGAGAGAGAGTAAAGCAGGCAGAGACGGGGAGGGAGAGAGAGGGTGAGGGAGGGAGAGCGTGAGGAGAGGGGGAGGGAGAGTAAAGCAGGGAGAGACGGGGGAGGGAGAGAGAGGGTGAGGGAGGCAAAGAGTGAAGGGGTGGGACAGGGAGGGAAAGAGTGAAGGGGTGGGAGAGCTTACCTTCTTCCTTCGCAGGGGTCCATCGGGCCACCTTCCCCCCCCCCGTCGCGCTCTCTCTCATCCCCCCCCGTCGCGCTCTCTCTCTTCCCCCCCCCGTCGCGCTCTCTCTCTTCCCCCCCGTCGCGCTCTCTCTCTTCCCCCCCGTCGCGCTCTCTCTCTTCCCCCCCGTCGCGCTCTCTCTCTTCCCCCCCGTCGCGCTCTCTCTCTTCCCCCCCGTCGCGCTCTCTCTCTTCCCCCCCGTCGCGCTCTCTCTCTTCCCCCCCGTCGCGCTCTCTCTCTTCCCCCCCGTCGCGCTCTCTCTCTTCCCCCCCGTCGCGCTCTCTCTCTTCCCCCCGTCGCGCTCTCTCTCTTCCCCCCCGTCGCGCTCTCTCTCTTCCCCCCCCGTCGCGCTCTCTCTCTTCCCCCCCCGTCGCGCTCTCTCTCTTCCCCCCCGTCGCGCTCGGTCTCTTCCCCCCCGTCGCGCTCTCTCTCTTCCCCCCGTCGCGCTCTCTCTCTTCCCCCCCGTCGCGCGCTCTCTCTTCCCCCCGTCGCGCGCTCTCTCTTCCCCCCCGTCGCGCGCTCTCTCTTCCCCCGTCGCGCGCTCTCTCTTCCCCCCGTCGCGCGCTCTCTCTTCCCCCCGTCGCGCGCTCTCTCTTCCCCCCGTCGCGCGCTCTCTCTTCCCCCCGTCGCGCGCTCTCTCTTCCCCCCGTCGCGCGCTCTCTCTTCCCCCCGTCGCGCGCTCTCTCTTCCCCCCGTCGCGCGCTCTCTCTTCCCCCCGTCGCGCGCTCTCTCTTCCCCCCGTCGCGCGCTCTCTTCCCCCCGTCGCGCGCTCTCTCTTCCCCCCGTCGCGCGCTCTCTCTTCCCCCCCGTCGCGCGCTCTCTCTTCCCTCCCGTCGCGCGCTCTCTCTTCCCCCCCGTCGCGCGCTCTCTCTTCCCCCCGTCGCGCGCTCTCTCTTCCCCCCCGTCGCGCGCTCTCTCTTCCCCCCGTCGCGCGCTCTCTCTTCCCCCCCGTCGCGCGTTCTCTCTTCCCCCCCGTCGCGCGCTCTCTCTTCCCCCCCGTCGCGCGCTGTCTCTTCCCCCCCGTCGCGCGCTCTCTCTTCCCCCCCGTCGCGCGCTCTCTCCCCCCCCGTCGCGCGCTCTCTCTTCCCCCCCGTCGCGCGCTCTCTCTTCCCCCCCGTCGCGCGCTCTCTCTTCCCCCCGTCGCGCGCTCTCTCTTCCCCCCCGTCGCGCGCTCTCTCTTCCCCCCCGTCGCGCGCTCTCTCTTCCCCCCCGTCGCGCGCTCTCTCTTCCCCCCCGTCGCCCGCTCTCTCTTCCCCCCGTCGCCCGCTCTCTCTTCCCCCCCGTCGCCCGCTCTCTCTTCCCCCCCGTCGCCCGCTCTCTCTTCCCCCCCGTCGCGCTCTCTCTCTTCCCCCCGTCGCGCTCTCTCTTCCACCTGTCGCGCTCTCTCTCTTCCCCCCGTCGCGCTCTCTCTCTTCCCCCCGTCGCGCTCTCTCTCTTCCCCCCGTCGCGCTCTCTCTCTTCCCCCGTCGCGCTCTCTCTCTTCCCCCCGTCGCGCTCTCTCTCTTCCCCCCGTCGCGCTCTCTCTCTTCCCCCCGTCGCGCTCTCTCTCTTCCCCCCGTCGCGCTCTCTCTCTTCCCCCCGTCGCGCTCTCTCTCTTCCCCCCGTCGCGCTCTCTTCCCCCCGTCGCGCGCTCTCTCTTCCCCCCGTCGCGCTCTCTTCCCCCGTCGCGCTCTCTCTCTTCCCCCGTCGCGCTCTCTCTCTTCCCCCCGTCGCGCTCTCTTCCCCCGTCGCGCTCTCTTCCCCCCGTCGCGCTCTCTCTTCCCCCCGTCGCGCTCTCTCTCTTCCCCCCGTCGCGCTCTCTCTCTTCCCCCGTCGCGCTCTCTCTTCCCCACGTCGCGCTCTCCCCCCCGTCGCGCTCTCTCTTCCCCCCGTCGCGCTCTCTCTTCCCCCCGTCGCGCTATCTCTTCCCCCCGTCGCGCTCTCTCTTCCCCCCGTCGCGCGCTCTCTTCCCCCCGTCGCGCGCTCTCTTCCCCCCGTCGCGCGCTCTCTTCCCCCGTCGCGCTCTCTCTTCCCCCCGTCGCGCTCTCTCTTCCCCCCGTCGCGCTCTCTCTCTTCCCCCCGTCGCGCTCTCTCTCTTCCCCCCGTCGCGCTCTCTCTCTTCCCCCCGTTGCGCTCGCTCTCTTCCCCACGTCGCGCTCGCTCTCTTCCCCCCGTCGCGCTCTCTCTCTTCCCCCCGTCGCGCGCTCTCTTCCCCCCGTCGCGCTCTCCCTTCCCCCCGTCGCGCTCTCTCTTCCCCCCGTCGCGCTCTCTCTTCCCCCCGTCGCGCTCTCTCTTCCCCCCGTCGCGCTCTCTCTTCCCCCCGTCGCGCGCTATCTCTTCCCCCCGTCGCGCTCTCTCTCTTCCCCCCGTCGCGTTCTCTTCCCCCCGTCGCGCTCTCTCTCCTCCCCCCGTCGCGCTCTCTCTCTTCCTCCCCGTCGAGCTCTCTCTCTTCCCCCCGTCGCGCTCTCTCTCTTCCCCCCGTCGCGCTCGCTCTCTTCCCCCCGTCGCGCTCGCTCTCTTCCCCCCGTCGCGCTCTCTCTCTTCCCCCCGTCGCGCTCTCTCTTCCCCCCGTCGCGCTCTCTCTTCCCCGTCGCGCTCTCTCTTCCCCCCGTCGCGCTCTCTCTTCCCCCCGTCGCGCTCTCTCTTCCCCCCGTCGCGCTCTCTCTTCCCCCCGTCGCGCTCTCTCTTCCCCCCGTCGCGCTCTCTCTTCCCCCCGTCGCGCTCTCTCTTCCCCCCGTCGCGCTCTCTCTTCCCCCCGTCGCGCTCTCTCTTCCCCCCGTCGCGCTCTCTCTTCCCCCCGTCGCGCTCTCTCTTCCCCCGTCGCGCTCTCTCTTCCCCCCGTCGCGCTCTCTCTTCCCCCCGTCGCGCTCTCTCTCTTCCCCCCGTCGCGTTCTCTCTCTTCCCCCCGTCGCGCTCTCTTCCCCCCGTCGCGCTCTCTCTTCCCCCCCGTCGCGCTCTCTCTCTTCCCCCCCGTCGCGCTCTCTTCCCCCCCGTCGCGCTCTCTCTCTTCCCCCCCGTCGCGCTCTCTCTCTTCCCCCCGTCGCGCTCTCTCTCTTCCCCCCCGTCGCGCTCTCTCTTCCCCCCGTCGCGCGCTCTCTCTTCCCCCCGTCGCGCTCTCTTCCCCCCGTCGCGCTCTCCTCCCCCCGTCGCGCTCTCTCTTCCCCCCCGTCGAGCTCTCTCTCTTCCCCCCGTCGCGCTCTCTCTCTTCCCCCCGTCGCGCTCTCTCTCTTCCCCCCGTCGCGCTCTCTCTCTTCCCCCCGTCGCGCTCTCTCTTCCCCCCGTCGCGCTCTCTCTTCCCCCCGTCGCGCTCTCTCTTCCCCCCGTCGCGCTCTCTCTTCCCCCCGTCGCGCTCTCTCTTCCCCCCGTCGCGCTCTCTCTTCCCCCCGTCGCGCTCTCTCTTCCCCCCGTCGCGCTCTCTCTTCCCCCGTCGCGCTCTCTCTTCCCCCGTCGCGCTCTCTCTTCCCCCCGTCGCGCTCTCTCTCTTCCCCCCGTCGCGTTCTCTCTCTTCCCCCCGTCGCGCTCTCTTCCCCCCGTCGCGCTCTCTCTTCCCCCCCGTCGCGCTCTCTCTCTTCCCCCCCGTCGCGCTCTCTTCCCCCCCGTCGCGCTCTCTCTCTTCCCCCCCGTCGCGCTCTCTCTCTTCCCCCCGTCGCGCTCTCTCTCTTCCCCCCCGTCGCGCTCTCTCTTCCCCCCGTCGCGCGCTCTCTCTTCCCCCCGTCGCGCTCTCTTCCCCCCGTCGCGCTCTCTTCCCCCCGTCGCGCTCTCCTCCCCCCGTCGCGCTCTCTCTTCCCCCCCGTCGAGCTCTCTCTCTTCCCCCCGTCGCGCTCTCTCTCTTCCCCCCGTCGCGCTCTCTCTCTTCCCCCCGTCGCGCTCTCTCTCTTCCCCCGTCGCGCTCTCTCTCTTCCCCCGTCGCGCTCTCTCTCTTCCCCCTGTCGCGCTCTCTCTCTTCCCCCCCGTCGCGCTCTCTCTCTTCCCCCCGTCGCGCGCTCTCTCTTCCCCCTGTCGCGCTCTCTCTCTTCCCCCCGTCGCGCTCTCTCTCTTCCCCCCGTCGCGCTCTCTCTCTTCCCCCGTCGCGCTCTCTCTCTTCCCCCGTCGCGCTCTCTCTCTTCCCCCCGTCGCGCTCTCTCTCTTCCCCCCGTCGCGCTCTCTCTCTTCCCCCCGTCGCGCTCTCTCTCTTCCCCCCGTCGCGCTCTCTCTCTTCCCCCCGTCGCGCTCTCTCTCTTCCCCCCGTCGCGCTCTCTCTCTTCCCCCCGTCGCGCTCTCTCTCTTCCCCCCGTCGCGCTCTCTCTCTTCCCCCCGTCGCGCTCGCTCTCTTCCCCCCGTCGCGCTCGCTCTCTTCCCCCGTCGCGCTCTCTCTCTTCCCCCCGTCGCGCTCTCTCTCTTCCCCCCGTCGCGCTCTCTCTCTTCCCCCCGTCGCGCTCTCTCTCTTCCCCCCGTCGCGCTCTCTCTCTTCCCCCCGTCGCGCTCGCTCTCTTCCCCCCGTCGCGCTCGCTCTCTTCCCCCCGTCGCGCTCTCTCTTCCCCCCGTCGCGCTCTCTCTCTTCCCCCCGTCGCGCTCTCTCTCTTCCCCCCGTCGCGCTCTCTCTCTTCCCCCCGTCGCGCTCTCTCTTCCCCCCGTCGCGCTCTCTCTTCCCCCCGTCGCGCTCTCTCTTCCCCCCGTCGCGCTCTCTCTTCCCCCCGTCGCGCTCTCTCTTCCCCCCGTCGCGCTCTCTCTTCCCCCCGTCGCGCTCTCTCTTCCCCCCGTCGCGCTCTCTCTTCCCCCCGTCGCGCTCTCTCTTCCCCCCGTCGCGCTCTCTCTTCCCCCCGTCGCGCTCTCTCTTCCCCCCGTCGCGCTCTCTCTTCCCCCCGTCGCGCTCGCTCTTCCCCCCGTCGCGCTCTCTCTTCCCCCCGTCGCGCTCTCTCTTCCCCCCGTCGCGCTCTCTCTTCCCCCCGTCGCGCTCTCTCTTCCCCCCGTCGCGCTCTCTCTTCCCCCCGTCGCGCTCTCTCTTCCCCCCGTCGCGCTCACTCTTCCCCCGTCGCGCTCTCTCTTCCCCCCGTCGCGCTCTCTCTTCCCCCCGTCGCGCTCTCTCTCTTCCCCCCGTCGCGCTCTCTCTCTTCCCCCCGTCGCGCTCTCTCTCTTCCCCCCGTCGCGCTCTCTCTCTTCCCCCCGTCGCGCTCTCTCTCTTCCCCCCGTCGCGCTCTCTCTCTTCCCCCTGTCGCGCTCTCTCTCTTCCCCCCGTCGCGCTCGCTCTCTTCCCCCCGTCGCGCTCTCTCTCTTCCCCCCGTCGCGCTCTCTCTCGTCCCCCCGTCGCGCGCTCTCTCTCTTCCCCCCGTCGCGCTCTCTCACTTCCCCCCGTCGCGCTCTCTCTCTTCCCCCGTCGCGCTCTCTCCCCCCCGTCGCGCTCTCTCTCTTCCCCCCGTCGCGCTCTCTATCTTCCCCCCGTCGCGCTCTCTCTCTTCCCCCCGTCGCGCTCTCTCTCTTCCCCCCGTCGCGCTCTCTCTCTTCCCCCGTCGCGCTCTCTCTCTTCCCCCCGTCGCGCTCTCTTCCCCCCGTCGCGCTCTCTTCCCCCCGTCGCGCGCTCTCTTCCCCCCCGTCGCTCTCTCTCTGCCCCCCCCGTCGCTCTCTCTCTTCCCCCCCCGTCGCTCTCTCTCTTCCCCCCCCGTCGCTCTCTCTCTTCCCCCCCGTCGCTCTCTCTCTTCCCCCCCGTCGCTCTCTCTCTTCCCCCCCCGTCGCTCTCTCTCTTCCCCCCCCGTCGCTCTCTCTCTTCCCCCCCGTCGCTCTCTCTCTTCCCCCCCCGTCGCTCTCTCTCTTCCCCCCCCCCGTCGCTCTCTCTCTTCCCCCCCGTCGCTCTCTCTCTTCCCCCCCCGTCGCTCTCTCTCTTTCCCCCCCCGTCGCTCTCTCTTCCCCCCCGTCGCTCTCTCACTTCCCCCCCCCCGTCGCTCTCTCTCTTCCCCCCCAGTCGCTCTCTCTCTTCCCCCCCAGTCGCTCTCTCTCTTCCCCCCCAGTCGCTCTCTCTCTTCCCCCCCAGTCGCTCTCTCTCTTCCCCCCCAGTCGCTCTCTCTCTTCCCCCCCAGTCGCTCTCTCTCTTCCCCCCCCAGTCGCTCTCTCTCTTCCCCCCCAGTCGCTCTCTCTCTTCCCCCCCGTCGCTCTCTCTCTTCCCCCCCCGTCGCTCTCTCTCTTCCCCCCCGTCGCTCTCTCTCTTCCCCCCCCGTCGCTCTCTCTCTTCCCCCCCCGTCGCTCTCTCTTCCCCCCCGTCGCTCTCTCACTTCCCCCCCCCGTCGCTCTCTCTCTTCCCCCCCCAGTCGCTCTCTCTCTTCCCCCCCAGTCGCTCTCTCTCTTCCCCCCCAGTCGCTCTCTCTCTTCCCCCCCAGTCGCTCTCTCTCTCCCCCCAGTCGCTCTCTCTCTTCCCCCCAGTCGCTCTCTCTCTTCCCCCCAGTCGCTCTCTCGCTTCCCCCCCCAGTCGTTCTCTCGCTTCCCCCCCCAGTCGTTCTCTCGCTTCCCCCCCGCAGTCGTTCTCTCTCTTCTCCCCCCAGTCGCTCCCTCTCTCTCTTCCACAACAACATGCCCTCAAAAAAGCCTCTGCACCGCCCCCCCCCACTCGCTCTCTCTCTCTCTCTTCCCCCCCCCACTCGCTCTCTCTCTTCCAACAACAACATGCCCTCGAAAAAGTCTCTCTTCTCTCTCCCCCGTCTCTCTCTCTCTCCCCCATCTCTCTCTCTCTCCCCCAGTCTCCCTCTCTCTCTCCCTCAGTCACTCTGTCTCTCCCCCCTCAGTCTCTCTCTCTCTCCCCCCTCAGTCTCTCTATCTCCCCAGTCTCTCCCTCTCTCTCTCTCCACATCTCTCTCTCTCTCACCCATCAGTCGCTCTCTCTCTCTACCTCCCCATTCTCTCTCTCTCACGCTCCCAATCTCTCTCTCTCACACTCCCAGTCTCTCTCTCACACTCCCAATCTCTGTCTCTCACACTCCCAATCTCTCTCTCTCTCACTCCCAATCTCTCTCTCTCTCTCTATCACCCCCCCCAGTCTCTCTCTCTTACACTCACAATCTCTCTCTCTCTCACACTCCCAATCTCTCTCTCTCTCACACTCCCAGTCTCTCTCACACTCCCAATCTCTCTCTCTCTCACACTCCCAGTCTCTCTCTCTCACACTCCCAATCTCTCTCTCTCACACACTCCCAATCTCTCTCTCTCACACACTCCCAATCTCTCTCTCACACACACTCCCAATCTCTCTCTCTCACACACTCCCAATCTCTCTCTCTCTCACACTCCCAATCTCTCTCTCTCACACACTCCCAATCTCTCTCTCTCACACACTCCCAATCTCTCTCTCTCTCACACTCCCAATCTCTCTCTCTCACACACTCCCAATCTCTCTCTCTCACACACTCCCAATCTCTCTCTCTCACACACTCCCAATCTCTCTCTCTCTCACACACCCAATCTCTCTCTCTCACACTCCCAATCTCTCTCTCTCACACACTCCCAATCTCTCTCTCTCTCACACACTCCCAATCTCTCTCTCTCACACTCCCAATCTCTCTCTCTCACACACTCCCAATCTCTCTCTCTCTCTCACTCCCACTCTCTCTCTCTCTCACACTCCCAGTCTCTCTCTCTCACACTCCCAATCTCTCTCTCACACTCCCAGTCTCTCTCTCTCTCACTCCCAATCTCTCTCTCACACACCCAATCTCTCTCTCTCACACTCCCAATCTCTCTCTCTCACACACTCCCAATCTCTCTCTCACACTCCCAATCTCTCTCTCTCTCACACTCCCAATCTCTCTCTCACACTCCCAGTCTCTCTCTCTCACACTCCCAATCTCTCTCTCACACTCCCAATCTCTCTCTCTCTCACACTCCCAATCTCTCTCTCTCACACACTCCCAATCTCTCTCTCACACACTCCCAATCTCTCTCTCTCTCACACTCCCAATCTCTCTCACACTCCCAGCCTCTCTCTCTCACACACTCCCAATCTCTCTCTCTCTCACACACCCAATCTCTCTCTCTCACACTCCAATCTCTCTCTCTCACACACTCCCAATCTCTCTCTCTCTCACACACTCCCAATCTCTCTCTCTCTCTCACACTCCCAATCTCTCTCTCTCACACACTCCCAATCTCTCTCTCTCTCTCTCTCTCTCACTCCCAATCTCTCTCTCTCTCACACTCCCAGTCTCTCTCACACTCCCAATCTCTCTCTCACACTCCAGTCTCTCTCTCTCTCACTCCCAATCTCGCTCTCACACACCCAATCTCTCTCTCTCACACTCCCAATCTCTCTCTCTCACACACTCCCAATCTCTCTCTCACACTCCCAATCTCTCTCTCACACTCCCAGTCTCTCTCTCTCACACTCCCAATCTCTCTCTCTCACACTCCCAATCTCTCTCTCTCTCACACACCCAATCTCTCTCTCTCACACTCCCAATCTCTCTCTCTCTCACACACCCAATCTCTCTCTCACACACTCCCAATCTCTCTCTCTCTCTCACTCCCAATCTCTCTCTCTGACACTCCCAATCTCTCTCTCTCTCACATTCCCAATCTCTCTCTCTCTCACTCCCAATCTCTCTCTCTCTCACATTCCCAATCTCTCTCTCTCTCACTCCCAGTCTCTCTCTCTCACACTCCCAATCTCTCTCTCTCTCACTCCCAGTCTCTCTCTCTCACACTCCCAATCTCTCTCTCTCAGACTCCCAATCTCTCTCTCTCTCACACTCCCAATCTCTCTCTCTCACACTCCCAATCTCTCTCTGTCTCTCACACTCCCAATCTCTCTCTCTCTCACACTCCCAATCTCTCTCTCTCACACTCCCAATCTCTCTCTCTCACACTCCCAATCTCTCTCTCTCACACTCCCAATCTCTCTCTCTCTCACACTCCCAATCTCTCTCTCTCACACCCCCAATCTCTCTCTCTCTCACACTCCCAATCTCTCTCTCTCTCACACTCCCAATCTCTCTCTCTCTCACACTCCCAATCTCTCTCTCTCTCACACTCCCAATCTCTCTCTCTCACTCCCAATCTCTCTCTCTCTCACTCCCAATCTCTCTCTCTCTCACACTCCCAATCTCTCTCTCTCACACTCCCAATCTCTCTCTCACACACACTCCCAATCTCTCTCTCTCTCTCACACTCCCAATCTCTCTCTCTCACACACTCCCAATCTCTCTCTCTCACACACACTCCCAATCTCTCTCTCTCTCACACTCCCAATCTCTCTCACACTCCCAGTCTCTCTCTCTCACACACTCCCAATCTCTCTCTCTCTCACACCCAATCTCTCTCTCTCACACTCCCAATCTCTCTCTCTCATACACTCCCAATCTCTCTCTCTCTCACACACTCCCAATCTCTCTCTCTCTCTCACACTCCCAATCTCTCTCTCTCACACACTCCCAATCTCGCTCTCTCTCTCTCTCACTCCCAATCTCTCTCTCTCACACTTCCAGTCTCTCTCACACTCCCAATCTCTCTCACACTCCCAATCTCTCTCTCACACACCCAATCTCTCTCTCTCACACTCCCAATCTCTCTCTCACACTCCCAGTCTCTCTCTCTCACACTCCCAATCTCTCTCTCTCACTCCCAATCTCCCTCTCTCTCACACACCCAATCTCTCTCTCACACTCCCAGTCTCGCTCTCTCTCTCACATTCCCAATCTCTCTCTCTCTCACTCCCAATCTCTCTCTCTCTCACACTCCCAATCTCTCTCTCTCTCTCACACTCCCAATCTCTCTCTCACTCCCAATCTCTCTCTCTCTCTCACTCCCAATCTCTCTCTCACTCCCAATCTCTCTCTCTCTCACTCCCAATCTCTCTCTCTCTCACTCCCAATCTCTCTCTCTCTCACTCCCAATCTCTCTCTCACTCCCAATCAGTTCAGTTCAGTTCAGTTCAAATGCTTTATTGGCATGAAAGTTTACAGAGAACCATATTGCCAAAGCTTACATAGCAAAAAGGTACAGTTTTCCAACATTCTGTAGGTGTCAATCGATTTGACATTTGTTGGGTATATACAATATTACTTTTAAACAATATTAATTTTAAACAGTCTTTCTACTTCATTTGGTACGTTCAATATTAATTTTAAACAGTCTTACTTTTAAACAGTCCTCAGGTTGTGACATGTTGTTGCATATTTAGCCCCAAGGTATGGTCTGTCTCCTTCTCCTAGGACTAATCTCAATTTTGACAGATCATCCAATTCCTTGAAATCTGGGGTTGTTTGGCTTAGCTTGTTGAATAATATGTTTCTTGATGTGTTGAATTTTTCGCATTTTAGGAGGAAATGCATTTCTGTTTCAACCTCGCCAGCCAGACATTGATCGCATATTCTATTCTCTCTAGGCTGCCAGGATTTCTTGTATCTGCCTTTTTCAATTTCCAGTTGGTGGTCGCTTAGTCTGTACCTGGTGAGGGTCTGTCTCTGTTTTGTGTCTCTGATGGTCGTGAGGTAGTCTGCCAGTTTATATTCTCTTTTTAGGGCCCGGTAACATTCTAATCTGCTTTGGCTTTCGGTTATTTTGTTCCAATGTTCCAGGTAGGTTTCTTTGCATTTTTTAATGATTTGGTTCACTCGGATTGGTGTTTGGACGGCTGTGTTGGTCTGGGGCTGGTCAGGGTCCGGCTGAGTACTTAGTTTCAGTAGCAGCTGACTCAGGGGACTCTTTTCTGGGTTTAGCTCTTGGGTCTGAAAGGCTTTGAAATGAAGGGTGTCTGGGGAGCTAGATTTGAGGTGATTTAGGAAGTTTAGTGCTCGTTTTTGGATGTTTATTATCAGTGGGTATCTGCCTAGTTCGGCTCTGCATGCATTTGTTGGCGTTTTTCTTTGGGTGCGAAGGATGCTTCGGCAGAATTCTGCATGTAGGGCTTCTATTGTGTGTTTTTCCCATTTAGTGTAGCTTTGGTGATTTAGCGGGCCCCATACTTCACTACCGTACAGTGCAATGGGCAGGATTATGCTGTCAAAAATTTTGAGCCAGATTTTGATTGGGATTTGGATGTTGTAGAATTTTCTTTTTATTGCATATAGGGCTCTTCGGGCTTTTTCTTTTAGTGCATTCACTGCTATGCTGAAGCTCCCTGATGCTGTAATAGTTAGACCAAGGTAGGTGTAGCTCATAGTGTGTCCTATAGTGGTATCACTGAGGGTAAACTGGTATTTGTTTTCCTGACATCTGGGTCTTTTCTGAAAAATCATGATGTTGGTTTTCTTTAGATTTACTGTTAGAGCCCAATTTTGGCAGTATTTGTCGAGTAGGTCTAGTTGTTGCTGTAATCCCTGTTCTGTGGGAGACAGCAGAACCAGGTCGTCCGCATAGAACAGGGACTTCACTTCTCCATCCAGGAGACGGAGACCTGGTGACTCGCTTTGCTCCAGCATGTCTGCTAATTCATTTATGTATATGTTGAACAGGGTCGGGCTCAAATTGCAGCCCTGCCGGACGCCTCTTCTCTGGGTGAAGAAATCGGTGCGTTTGTCTCCAATTTTGACCCCGCATTTGTTTTTCAGATACATTGATTTAATAAGGTCATAGACTTTGCCCCCTATTCCACACTGAAGAAGTTTATAATAGAGCCCTTCGTGCCATATAGAGTCAAAGGCTTTCTTGAAGTCGATGAAACAGGCGAATATTTTCCCATTTTTTGTTTGGTGTTTATGTTTTTCAATGAGGGTGTGAAGGGTATAGATATGGTCGGCGGTGCGGTGTTTTGGAAGAAAGCCTATTTGGTTTTTTCTGAGGATATTATGTTTGTTAAGAAAATCAAGTAATCTACTATTTAGAATACTGCAGAATAACTTCCCTAGACAACTGTTGACACAGATGCCGCGGTAGTTATTTGGGTCTGATTTGTTTCCACTTTTATATATGGGGGAGATTAGTCCTTGGCACCAGATATCGGGAAAACAGCCTGAGCGTAATATGATGTTGAATAGTTTGAGTATCGCACCCTGCATCTCCATATTGCTGAACTTTAGCATTTCATTTTTGATGTTGTCTGGGCCACAGGCTTTCTTTAGGTGGAGAGATTTTGTTTTTGTGGCCAGTTCTTTCCATGTGATTGGGGAGTCTAGAGGGTTTTGGTTGTCTTTAATTGTTGCTTCTAATGTGTGGAGTTTTTCTGTGACCTGATGTTGACTTGGGTTTGTTTTGTTTTTTGGGATGTCTTTGTAGAGGTTTTCAAAATGTGTTCTCCAGATGTCGCCATCTTGGATTGGTAATGCTTGCAATTGTGTTGTACTCAGGTTATTCCACATTTCCCAGAATTGTTTTGGATTGGTGGAGTTTTCAATTTCTTCGAGTATTTTGTGGGTATAGTTTTGTGTTTTGTTCCTAATGGTGTGTTTATATCTTTTGAGGGTTTCATTGTATCTAGTACGTAGGTCCGGATTGTTTGGTTGCCGATGCTTTTGGTTTGATATTTTTCTCAGGTCTTTTCTGGCATTTTTGCATTCGTGGTCAAACCATTTCATATTTTTATTTTGTCTTTTGTGATGCTTCCTCTTCTGTTTCACGAGGTCGGCTTTTACAGCTGCCTCATGGAAGATCATATTTATATCCTCTATGGCCGTGTTTACACCATCTCTGGTGATCTCATATAGATTTTCTTTAAATTTTGAAATTTTACTTGTGAGATCAGGTGAATTTAGTGCTGTGATGAATTTATCTCCACTGTCTGGGGCCCATCTGTATGTCTGGTTTATTTTATGTAGCTTACTGTGTTCCTTTTTTGTGTCTGTAGTTTGGGCAGAAAGTTTAAGGTACACATTTATTTGGTTATGGTCTGAGAGGGGGGATTGCTGCCTGACAGTGAATGCGTTGATATCGCAGGGGTCCAGGTCAGTGATTGTATAGTCCACCACACTAGACCCAAGAGTTGAGGAGTATGTGAGTCTCTCTCTCTCTCACTCACACTCCCAATCTCTCTCTCTCTCACACTCCCAATCTCTCTCTCTCTCACACTCCCAATCTCTCTCTCTCTCACACTCCCAATCTCTCTCTCTCACTCCCAATCTCTCTCTCTCTCACTCCCAATCTCTCTCTCTCTCACACTCCCAATCTCTCTCTCTCACACACTCCCAATCTCTCTCTCTCTCTCACACTCCCAATCTCTCTCTCTCACACACTCCCAATCTCTCTCTCTCACACACACTCCCAATCTCTCTCTCTCTCACACTCCCAATCTCTCTCACACTCCCAGTCTCTCTCTCTCACACACTCCCAATCTCTCTCTCTCTCACACACCCAATCTCTCTCTCTCACACTCCCAATCTCTCTCTCTCATACACTCCCAATCTCTCTCTCTCTCACACACTCCCAATCTCTCTCTCTCTCACACTCCCAATCTCTCTCTCTCACACTCCCAATCTCTCTCTCTCTCTCTCTCACTCCCAATCTCTCTCTCTCTCACACTCCCAGTCTCTCTCACACTCCCAATCTCTCTCACACTCCCAATCTCTCTCTCACACACCCAATCTCTCTCTCTCACACTCCCAATCTCTCTCTCTCACACACTCCCAATCTCTCTCTCTCTCACACTCCCAATCTCTCTCTCACACTCCCAGTCTCTCTCTCTCACACTCCCAATCTCTCTCTCTCACACTCCCAATCTCCCTCTCTCTCACACACCCAATCTCTCTCTCTCACACTCCCAGCCTCGCTCTCTCTCTCACATTCCCAATCTCTCTCTCTCTCACTCCCAATCTCTCTCTCTCTCACACTCCCAATCTCTCTCTCTCTCTCACACTCCCAATCCCTCTCTCACTCCCAATCTCTCTCTCTCTCTCTCACTCCCAATCTCTCTCACACTCCCAATCTCTCTCTCTCTCTCACTCCCAATCTCTCTCTCTCTCACTCCCAATCTCTCTCTCTCTCTCACTCCCAATCTCTCTCTCACTCCCAATCTCTCTCTCTCTCACACTCCCAATCTCTCTCTCCTTCCCTCTCTCTCTCTCTCTCCTTCCCTCTCTCTGTCTCTCTCTCCTTCCCTCTCTTTCTCCTTCCCTCTCTCTCCTTCCCTCTCTCCTTCCCCCTCTCTCTCTCTCCTTCCCCCCCTCTCTCTCCTTCCCCCCCTCTCTCTCCTTCCCTCTCTCTCTCCTTCCCTCTCTCTCTTCCCCCCAGTCGCACCCTCTCTCTCTTCCAACAACAACATGCCCTCGAGAAAGCCTCGGCACCGCCGGGCTCCCCCAGCTAGTCTATATATATAAAGCGGCTCTTCTGTCTGTCCCGATGTCTGTCTGTCTGTCCGCCTGGTCTCTATGCGTTTGGAAGTTACAGAGCGTACCGATGCGCGCGTCGCCTCAAAAGAAAGCTTGCGATTCCGGACCGGTCATCGGCGTATTTACGTTTCGGCCGGACAAAAATCCCGCCCGCGGTATCCCAAAAACGTTCAGCGTTCCGCTCATTAGCATCTCATTAGCGACCGTGTGACGTCGAGGTCTTCCTACAGTTGAGTGTCGAGTGACTCGACGATTGACCAATCCTACGCTTCGGTGGCCTGACCGGTCGACCAATCGGTGCATGTGTGGGCGGGCCTTATCCTTCTGAACCGAGGTGAGTGGCCGCCATCTTGATTTTCCACAATTTTTCCCCCCACACTTTCTGTGTGTTAGGGAACTAAGGTAAATATTTGAATTATGTGTTAGGGAATTAATTAACAATTTATTTCAGTTTTATATTGTGTTTAGCAACCCCCCCTCCCTCCTCCTCACCCTCGCGCAGGGGGGACTCGGTGCTGGTCTCCAGGCCCGCTGCAGGCAGGCCTGAAGCTCCAAAAATTTCTCTATCTCTCTCTCTTCCCTCTCTCTCCTTCTCCTCTTCCCTCTCTCTCCTTCTCCTCTTCCCTCTCTCTCCTTCTCCTCTTCCCTCTCTCTCCTTCTCCTCTTCCCTCTCTGTCTCTCTCTACTTCCCCCTCTCAGGTTTGACGGTGTCGGGGCCCGAAGTGAGCCGCTCTAACGGCTGCCAGCCCGCGGGGTTTCCCTGCCTACTCCCCGCTCTAACGGCTGCCAGCCCGCGGGGTTTCCCTGCCTACTCCCCGCGGGCCGCCTCGCGGTGCTGGCACTGACCGCGCATGCGCCGCCCGCCCGCGAGAGCCCGCTCTGGCTTTTTTTTTAAACGGCAACCACGCATGCGCACGGCCGTTGCGCAGCCGCCTTGACGCCGGCACGCATGCGCACGGCCCCCGTGACGCCAGCACACAGCCTCGTGAGATCGTGGGGGGTGCGAGCCTCGGGAAATCGCAGGGGGCGGGGTGCGAGCCTCGGGAAATCGCCGGGGGCGGGGGGAGGGGGTGCGAGCCTCGGGAAATCGCGGGGGGCGGGGGGGGTGCGAGCCTCGGGAAATCGCGGGGGGGGGTGCGAGCCTCGGGAAATCGCGGGGGGCGGGGGGGGTGCGAGCCTCGGGAAATCGCGGGGGGCGGGGGGGGTGCGAGCCTCGGGAAATCGCGGGGGGCGGGGGGCGGTGCGAGCCTCGGGAAATCGCGGGGGGCGGGGGGAGAGAGCCTCGGGAAATCGCGGGGGGGGGAGAGAGCCTCGGGAAATCGCGGGGGGCGGGGGGGGAGAGAGCCTCGGGAAATCGCGGGGGGCGGGGGCGGGGAGAGAGCCTCGGGAAATCGCGGGGGGCGGGGGGGGGGAGAGAGCCTCGGGAAATCGCGGGGGGCGGGGAGAGAGCCTCGGGAAATCGCGGGGGGCGGGGGGGGGAGAGAGCCTCGGGAAATCGCGGGGGGCGGGGGGGGGAAGAGAGCCTCGGGAAATCGCGGGGGGCCGGGGGGGGGGAGAGAGCCTCGGGAAATCGCGGGGGGCTGGGGGGGGGAGAGAGCCTCGGGAAATCGCGGGGGGCGGGGGGGGGGAGAGAGCCTCGGGAAATCGCGGGGGGCGGGGGGGGGGAAGAGAGCCTCGGGAAATCGCGGGCGGCTGGGGGGGGGAGAGAGCCTCGGGAAATCGCGGGGGGCGGGGGGGGGAGAGAGCCTCGGGAAATCGCGGGGGGCGGGGGGGAGAGAGAGCCTCGGGTAATCGCGGGTGGCGGGGGGGAGAGAGCCTCGGGAAATCGCGGGGGGCGGTGGGGGGGAGAGAGCCTCGGGAAATCGCGGGGGGGGAGAGAGCCTCGGGAAATCGCGGGGGGCGGGGGGGGGAAGAGAGCCTCGGGAAATCGCGGGGGGCGGGGGGGGGAGAGAGCCTCGGGAAATCGCGGGGGGCGGGGGGGGGAAGAGAGCCTCGGGAAATCGCGGGGGGCGGTGGGGGGGAGAGAGCCTCGGGAAATCGCGGGGGGCGGTGGGGGGGAGAGAGCCTCGGGAAATCGCGGGGGGGAGAGAGCCTCGGGAAATCGCGGGGGGGGGAGAGACTCGGGAAATCGCGGGGGGGGAGAGCCTCGGGAAATCGCGGGGGGGGGAGAGCCTCGGGAAATCGCGGGGGGGGGAGAGCCTCAGGAAATCGCGGGGGGGGGAGCGCCTCGGGAAATCGCGGGCGGGGGAGAGCCTCGGGAAATCGCGGGGGGGGGGAGAGCCTCGGGAAATCGCGGGGGGGGGGAGAGCCTCGGGAAATCGCGGGGGGGGGCGAGCCTCGGGAAATCGCGGGGGGGGGTGGGGGAGAGCCTCGGGAAATCGCGGGGGGGAGAGCCTCGGGAAATCGCGGGGGGGGGTAGAGCCTCGGGAAATCGCGGGGGGGAGAGCCTCGGGAAATCGCGGGGGGTGGGTGGGCGGGGGGGGGGGGAGAGAGCCTCGGGAAATCGCGGGGGAGAGAGAGAGGGTGGGGGAGGAGAGAGAGGGGGTGGGGGAGGAGAGAGAGGGGGTGGGGGAAACATAGAAACATAGAGATAGGAACAGGAGTAGGCCATTCGGCCCTTCGAGCCTGCTCCGCCATTCAATGAGATCATGGCTGATCTTCGTCTGAGATCATAGCTGATCTTACCAGTTCAGTACCCCGTCCCCGCCTTTTCTCCGTAACCCTTAATCCCCTTAGCCTTCAGAAATATATCCAATTCTCTCTTGAAAATATTTATTGAATTAGCCTTCACAGCCCTCTGTGGCAGGGAATTCCACAGGCTCACCACTCTTTGAGTGAAGAAATTCTTCCTCATCTCTGTTTTAAATGATTTGCCCGCTATTTTTAGACTGTGGCCCCTGGTTCTGTGCTCCCCGGCCATTGGAAACATTCTCTCTGAATTCAGCCTGTCCAGGCCTGCCATAATTTTATATGTTTCGATGAGATCCCCTCTCAATCTTCTAAACTCCAGTGAGTACAAGCCCAAACTATTTAATCTCTCTTCGTAGGTCATTCCCGCCATTCCAGGTATCAGCCTGGTGAATCGCCGTTGCACTCTTTCCATGGCAAGAACATCCTTCCGCAGATGGGGCGACCAAAACTGTACACAATACTCCAGATGCGGTCTCACCAGCACCTTGTACAGCTGTAGTAAGGTATCCCTATTCCTATACTCGAACCCCCTTGATATGAAGGCCAACATACCATTTGCCTTCTTAATCGCCTGTTGCACCTGCATGCTCTCCTTCAGTGACTGGTGCACAAGAACACCCAGGTCCCTCTGCACTTCCCCATCTCCCAATCTATTGCCATTTAGATAATAATCTACCCTCCTGTTTTTACCCCCAAAGTGGATAACCTCGCATTTATCCACATTATAGTGCATCTGCCACGTCTCCGCCCATTCCCCCAACCTGTCCAAATCGCACTGTAGCCTCCTGACATCCTCATCAGAGCCCACCCCTCCTCCTAGTTCAGTGTCGTCAGCGAATTTGGAAATATTGCATCCAATTCCCTGATCCAGATCATTTATATATATTGTGAACAGCTGGGGTCCCAGGACAGATCCTTGCGGCACCCCGCTGGTCACTGCCTGCCACTCCGAAAACGAGCCGTTTATTCCAACTCTCTGTTTTCTATCCGCCAGCCAGTTCTCTATCCACGTTAATACTTTGCCCCCAATCCCATGAGCCTTAATTTTGCATGATAATCTTTTGTGTGGAACCTTATCGAAGGCTTTCTGGAAGTCAAGGTACACCACATCCACTGGCTCTCCCCCATCTATTTTACCAGTTACTTCCTCAAAAAATTCCAGCAGATTAGTCAAACACGATTTACCCTTTGTAAATCCATGTTGACTCTGTCCGATCCTTTCCCCATTTGTCAAGTGCTCCGCTATTTTATCCTTAATAATGGACTCTAGCATTTTGCCCACAACCGATGTAAGGCTTACTGGTCTATAATTCCCTGCTTTCTCTCTACCCCCCTTTTTAAATATTGGGGTAACATTAGCTACTCTCCAATCCACGGGTACTGTTCCCGAGTCAATGGAGTTCCGGAAGATGATCCTTAGAGCATCTGCTATCTCCAGGGCCACCTCCTTAAGTACCCTAGGATGTAGTTTATCAGGCCCCGGGGATTTGTCGGCCTTCAGTCCCCTCAACTTACCCAACACCATATCCCTAGAGATACTAATTTCTGTCAGCTCCTCCCTCTCATTAGTCCCTATGTTTGCCGATATTCCTGGGAGGTTATTTGTGTCCTCCTTTGTGAATACAGAACCAAAGTATGAGTTTAATTGGTCTGCCATTTCCTTATTCTCCATTATATATTCTCCCGAATCGGACTGCAAGGGACCGACTTGGGATTTTACCAGTCTTTTCCTCCTGATATACCGATAAAAGCTTTTGCAGTCTGTCTTTATGTTTGCTGCAAGTTTACTTTCGTATTCTATTTTCCCCTTCCTGATTAATCCCTTGATATACCTATCAATTCGTCCAATAAAAGGCGACGAGTTAAGAACGTAACTAAAGGTTTTTATTGACTAAATAACAGAGCCCACCCTCGTGGGTGATCGGGTCAACAAGGAGGAATACCAGCCAGTCGACTACCTTTATACCTGGGCAGGTAGGTGGAGCCATGGGCGGAGTCGGAGGTGGTCAGCCCAGGTATAACAGCGCGACAAGAGGCGACCTCGTATCGTGATACAACGGTGATAACAATACAACAGTGATAACTATAGTGTAACGATAAAGTGGTTTACCACATTCACCCCTTGTTTAGATTTGAGTCCGGCGGGGTGAAGTGTACTACCAGTTCTGGTATGTCAGTCTGTCCGGAGGCCTCGTAAGCCTCTCCGATCGTTGCAGCGGCGGTGCTGCATTATCCGGTGTTAGTGCTGGTGTCTGCGTGGTCGGCGAAGGCTCGTGGGGTTCCGGCATGCCGTCTACCTGGGCTGGAATTGGGGGGGTGGTGGGGGGGGGTAAAGGTGGTGTCTCCGGAGTGCCCGAGGGTGCGAGGTCTCGTAAGGAGACAGTGTCCTCCCGCCCGTCTGGGTAAGCCACGTAGGCGTACTGGGGGTTGGCGTGCAGGAGGTTCACCCTTTCGACCAGGGGGTCTGTTTTATGGGCCCTCACGTGCTTTCGCAGCAAGACGGGCCCCGGAGAGGTCAGCCAGGTTGGTAGAGTGGTTCCCGTAGTCGACTTCCTGGGGAAAACAAACATTCGTTCATGGGGGGTGGCGTTAACGGCAGTGCAAAGTAGTGACCGGATGGAGTGCAGCGCTGTCGGGAGGACTTCCTGCCAGCGGGAGGTTGGGAGGCCCTTAGACTTTAAGGCTAAGAGGACGGCCTTCCATACCGTCGCGTTCTCTCTTTCCACCTGGCCGTTCCCTTGGGGGTTGTAGCTGGTGGTCCTACTTGCTGCAATACCTCTCGCTAGTAGGAACTGACGGAGTTCCTCGCTCATGAAAGAGGAGCCCCGGTCACTATGTATATAGTTTGGGAACCCGAACAAGGCGAAGAGGTCGTTCAGGCATTTAATGACCGTGGTACTGGTCATGTCTGGGCAGGGGAAGGCAAAGGGGAAACGGGAGTACTCATCAACAATGTTGAGGAAGTACACATTACGGTCAGAGGACGGGAGGGGCCCCTTAAAGTCGATGCTCAGGCGCTCGAAGGGGCGGGTGGCCTTGATCAGGCTTGCTCTGTCCGGCCTAAAGAAGTGCGGTTTGCACTCGGCGCAGGTCTGGCAGTTCCTGGTTATGGTCCTGACCTCCTCGATGGAGTAGGGCAGGTTGCGGGCCTTAATGAAGTGGTAAAGTCTGGTGACCCCGGGGTGGCAGAGGTCGTTGTGGAGGGTCTGAAGTCTATCGCTTTGCGCGCTGGCGCATGTAATTCGTGACAGAGCATCGGGGGTTCGTTCAGCTTACCTGGCCGGTACAAGATATCATAATCGTAGGTGGAGAGCTCGATTCTCCACCTCAAGATCTTGTCATTCTTGATTTTGCCCCTCAGCTTGTTATTAAACATAAAAGCGACCGAACGTTGGTCGGTAAGGAGGGTAAATCGTTTGCCTGCCAGGTAGTGCCTCCAGCGTCGTACCGCCTCCACAATCGCCTGGGCCTCCTTCTCGACCGACGAGTGTCGGATCTCAGGGCCCTGTAGGGTCCTTGAGAAGAAGGCCACCGGTCTCCCCTCCTGGTTAAGGGTGGCGGCTAGGGCGAAGTCGGATGCATCGCTCTCGACTTGGAAGGGGATGGACTCATCCACTGCGTGCATAGTGGCCTTGGCAATGTCTCCCTTAATGAGGGAGAAGGCTGCGCACGCTTCCTCCGTACGGGGAAGGATGTGGACTTCATGAGGGGTCTGGCTTTGTCCGCATAATTGGGCACCCATTGGGCATAGTAGGCGAAGAGCCCCAGGGTTCTCTTAAGTGCCTTAGGGCAGTGGGGGAGGGGTAGCTCCATGAGGGGGCGCATTCTTCGGGGTCGGGGCCGATGAGTCCGTTCTCTACTACACAGCCAAGGATGGCAAGGCGCGAGGTGTTAAACACACATTTCTCCTTATTGTAGGTGAGGTTCAGCCGTTGGGCTGTACGGAGGAATTTCTCCAGATTCACGTCGTGGTCCTGCCGGTCGCGGCCGCAGATGGTGACGTTATCTAGGTAGGGGAATGTGGCCTGCAGTCCGTTCTGGTCAACCATCCGGTCCATCTCCCTTTGGAAGACCGAGACCCCGTTGGTGACACCGAAGGGGACCCTAAGGAAGTGGTATAGGCGCCCATTCGCCTCGAAGGCGGTGTACTGGCGGTCCTCGGGGTGGATAGGGAGTTGGTGGTAGGCCGACTTAAGGTCGATGGTCGAGAATATGCGGTATTGTGCAATCTGATTGACCATGTCAGATATGCGGGGAAGGGGGTATGCGTCCAGCTGGGTGTATCTGTTTATGGTCTGGCTGTAGTCGATGACCAGGCGATTTTTATCGCCGGTCTTAACGACCACGACCTGGGCACGCCAGGGGCTGTTGCTCCCTCGATGATGCCCTCCTTCAGGAGACGCTGCACCTCAGAGCAAATGAAAGCTCTGTCCCCAGCGCTGTACCGCCT